>NW_028256447.1:0-5382 GCF_048593485.1 Apis florea | reverse complement strand
GTTTCAATTTTCGGCTTGAAACGAGCTAAGAAAGTCCTATGTACGCCAAATAGAAACTGTGATGCAGCGGTTCAAAGATTCCGTAAATTTAAAAAATCAGAAATACTATTCCACTATATTGAGGATAGCATCCAAACCGTTTAAGCGACTGAAACGATTAATATATCAGTCGAAAGTGGAGAGTTTCCGCTTGAAACGAGCTAAAAAATTGCTATGTAGGCCAACTAGAATCTAAGATACAACGATTCAAATATTCCGAAAATTTAAACAATTAGAAATACCATTCGACTATTTCGAAGATGTCGTCCAAACCGCATGGGCGACAGAAACGATTATAAATGAGTCGAAAGAGTAATGATCTCCGCTTGAAACCAGCTACGAAAATCCTATGTAAGCCGTCCTGAATCTAAGATACAGCTATTCGAAGATTCCGAAAATTAAAAAAATTAGGAAAACCATTCTTTTGAAGATAGTTCTTTCCAAACGCTTGCTTGATAGAAATGAATAAAAATGAGTCGAAAGAGAAGAGCTTTTCGCTTGAAATGAGCTAGGAAAATCCTATGTATGCCAACTAGAATGCAAGATAAAACGGTTCAAGTACTCCGAAATTTTAAAAAATTATGTATACCCTTCCATTAATTTGCAGATAGCATCCAAATCGTTTGCGCGACAGAAACGATTAAAAATGAGTCGTAAGAGAAGAGTTTCCCGCTTGAAACGAGCTATCATATAACGAGTTATTTAATTCGGCAGCGACGAAACCGATATTCAAAACTTATTACTCTGATTCTAAAATCTACCTGTCGCGAAATGTCTTCTTGCAAAATATAATTCATATTTGTTCGGAGAAAATTGAATTTCACTATTTACAGATGTTGCAAGTCATATTGAAGTTATATAAAATTATTTTTTAAAAATTACAATAATCAATTTGATCAAATAAGTTGAAATATTGAATACTCTTAAAAATTTTGAATTCATTTTAGAAATTCAAATTAATTATTATATATTGCTAATACAATAATTATTATATGTTTTGGCATTAGAAAATTATTAAATATTATTAATCGAAAACGCGAGGCATTAGAAGACTCTAGTCTGAACTAATAAAACACAAAAGAAATTATTGTTACTACTCATTTTGTAAACAAATATCCGCGGTCTTTGTGCTCTTGCAAAATTCTACATATACAAGCAGTCACCCGTGTCGATTCGAATCTTTCATCCCACGACATGATTGAATCACCGGAGAAACCAAAAAGCATGCGACTCATCATATGATGCGACGAACGCCTTTAATGTGTTGTAGTCCAGAAGTCATCGTGAAGACTGTCATCAGGTAAAAGGAGGGAAGAAATCTATGGTAAAACATCATAATTTAAAATTCGGTTTTGATTATTTGAAATAATTGAAATGTAATCAAACTATTAAATTTGCAATATGTAATAATGATATGTATTGAAATTCTAATCAACTTTTATTTAAAAAAAATGAAAACTTTGATAGAAAAAAAGATAATTACCTTTTCGCGTGATGGATGATCGTCTTATTCTCTTGAGAGAAGTACTGACTCTATCTTGTACCGAAAACGAATGTTTAAAATAAAAAAAAAAATAGGAAACTAATAACGCATCGGTATAAATTACAATCGGCGAACTAACACTGATTCTAATTTCGCGTATAATTATTATAACTAAATTAAATGAAAACTATTTTTATCTAAAAAATATATATCTATAAAATACTGTTACGAAACAAACACTGATGAACCAATAACCACATTGCGCTCGTGGTCTCAAATATTTTTTAAGATTGAAGTCCAAGAAAAATTTTTATAAAAATTATTAGCATCTGTAAAATGAAATGTGAAATGTGTATTGATTTTCTTCTTAAAAATATAACATTCGTTATTTAAAATCTTGGAATAGTAAAAAATGGAATTAAATTTAAATTTAAACTTTAATAACAAATTAAATTTCTAATAATTTTAAAACCATAATTCTAATAATTTTAAAAACACTGATTCTATTAACCGCATTGCGCGCGATCACAAATATTTTCTGAAATTAATATTAAATTAGTAGAAGGATGGGGAATGATAGAAGAAGAAGAAACAATATCTTTTTGATATTTTTCTTCTTCTTCTTATCGAGTATATGTTCTGAAAATACTATCCCTTTATTTTAATTCTTTTGATTATGAATTATGCACAAAAATGTTACCAATTATTCGTTAATATCTGAAATTTAATAAAATGCTCGTTATCAGATTTTCAAAATTTAATTTTCAATGATAAATTATTAAGATTTCTTCATAAATTTTTAATTTCTTCACTTTCCTTTAACTAAAACATAATTTTATTATGAATTGCTTAACAACAATCGCTAATAATCCAATAAAACAGAATAAAAATTTATACATACGAAACGTAAAATTTTACCACGAAAGGAAATCATTATGAAAAACATGGCTGGCGTTCATATTGGAATTTTCCCGTCTTTGAGAATATTACCATAACGTTTCCAATTAAAGAGATTGCGCAGAAAAAAACCAAAACTTCTGTAATAAATGAATAATATGTATGAAATTAAATTACGTTAAGGTATCATAACGATACGTTCGACAGGCCGAGATATGTATGAACACGTATTCTTGAAAATGAAATATTATAAGAAATGTTTTTTAGCCTTCAATAAAATATAAACGATAAACCAAAAAAAAAATAAAGAGTAAACACACACGCGAGACGTTGCACACAATAAATATGCATTTGGAAAAATATACGACAATGTTGAATAATTCAATTTCACGAAATGAATTCGTAACAATTCGTAAAAATCTTCTTTTACTTTAATACGACTAAAATGATAGAAAATAAAATCGAATTGTAAAATAAACGTACATTAATTACAATCATAATTAATTAAAAACCAATATACCCTTTCTAATTCTATCTCGAAATACTTCGATACCGAGACGCTAATGACCGCGCAAGAGACGCAAAATGAACAATCGAAGGAAAAAACGCAAAAAACTAATTAATTTCGTTTTTACTACACTGAATGGATTATTTCAGAAACAAAATTAGCTATAATTGGTAAATTCGGTAATAATAAAAATAAAATAACTTACTGCGTAATCCGAATTCGCGATGATACGTCCACTGCACACAATTTTCAATTGTAGACTGACGATATGCGAAGTGTGATGCGCACTGCGTTGCGCACTCCGATGCGCAGTGTGATGCGCACTGCGTTTCGAATTAAGCGACCTTCTGATTGGCTGGCACTTATGTCTTCAATTAAACACCGCGCGAAAAATTGATATGTAATATAACACATATATTAATTGTTGTTGCTTGTAAGATTAGAATCCTATAAAAATCTACTTATTAGAAAAAAAATTTTTAATACAATTTAACAAGATAATAAAATAGTTATATTACAGAGAAAGAATTCAATAAAAAGATTAATTAAATTTATCAAAATCAAAACAAAAGCACAAAAGAGAAATTTAACAAAAAACTTAAATAAATTCATAAAAAATGAAAAAAATTATAAAACATAATACAACATAGTATAAGAATAACTAAATGTAATATAAATAAAACACAAGAGTTTCAACTTTAAAGTTCAACTTTGGAATGAATTTAAGTCTTTAATAGTTAATAAAACAATTAAGAAGATAAAAGAAAACGATGTAACATAAAAATCAATCGAAACAGAAAAATTTAATATACAAAGAAATATAACAATTAATTGAAAACATAACAATTAATTGAATCAGAAGGAACATAATAACGTTATTTAACATAAGTTTCAGAGATGAGATAACACAAGTAAGATATTTTATATTGAAATGAACAAAATCTAAAGAGAATTGAAATATAAATGAAGACTAACATAAAAATTAAACAAGTTTAAAAAATTTAAAGATTATAAATAGAATTTAACACATATATTTATTGAATTGAAAAAATATGTATAAAAGTAAAAAAATTTAACATTGTAATATGTCATTATTTAACACATGTATTTATTGAATTAAAAAAATATGTATAAAAAAAATTTATCATTGAAATGCATCATTAATGAATAAAACATTTAAAAAAGGAAATAAAGATTATTTAACTATTGTAAAATAAAAAGAGATTGAACTATAAGAGAAGAAATTATAAAAGATCTAAATCTAAAAATCTAAAACATTATAAAAAAGAATTTAACAAGTATTAATTGAATTACAATATATATATAAAATTTAATATTAAAAATTTGCTAAACATAGTTGTTTTCTCTAAACATTTTTCTTGATTTAAATAATATTTCTGTTCTAAAATTCTCCTTCTAACTTAATTCTTTTCGATTCTTATTGAGATTAATTAATTCTTCTAGTATGTTTTAATTCTTTTTACTTTATAATGATTAATTCCAATATAATATTTTCTTTTTTCAAGTTTTACTCATAATTTATGTTATTTATTTATTATCAAATTTACAATGTTAAATTCTTCGTTTATATGTTGCAATGTATAAAAGAATTTAATTTTAAATGATGAATCTATATACAGACATAAGAGAAGAATGTATATAAAATGATAGATGTTAACTATTATAAAATAAAAAAAAATGAAAAACATAGAAGAAGAAATTAATTAAACTTAAGAAATTTTAAAGAAACTGTAACTTGAAAAAGAATTTAGAATAAGTAATAATTGATCTAACAAGAAAAATAAAAAAAAAAAGAATCTTAACATAATAATTAAAATTAAGTATATCCAATGAAGTACTGTAACATATAAAAGAAGAATTTAACATTGTAAATTTGATAATTTTAGTTGTTCTTGTATTATCTTCATTTAAGTAGTATTTTGTTTAATTCTTCTGTTAATTTTAATTTAGTTCTTTTAGATTTTCTTAACATGGAGATTAACTAAATTCTTTTATTTTCAATCCTTTTTATTTTATATAATTAATTCTTATATTATATTTTCTTTTTAATTTTTTTTTTTCATTATTTATATATTACAATATTAAATTCCTTTGTTATATGTTGCAACATATAAAATTATTAATATAAAATAAAAAAAGATGAAAAAATTGAGGAAGAAATTAATTTTTCCTAATGTTGAAGAAATCTAAAATTATTAGAATATCAAAAAAGAATTTTGGAAAAAATATTAATTGAAGAAGAAAAAAAATAAAAAAAAAGAATCTTAACATAACAATTAACTAAATCTAATAAAGCTGGAACACTAAAAGAAAGAATTTAACATTGTAAATTTGATAAATTTATTTGTTTTTGTATTATCTTGATTTAGATGTTTATGTTTCAATTCTTTTATACTTTATTTTAAATTTGAAATTAAATTTTTTGCTTCAATTT
>NW_028256446.1:0-7723 GCF_048593485.1 Apis florea | reverse complement strand
AGTGGAAGGGTATCTTCGATTTTTCAAAATTTCGGAGTTTTTAAACCTCTGTATCTTATCTTCTAGTAGGCGTATTTGGGATTTTTTTGGCACCTTTCAAGCGCGAAGCTCTCCTCTTTCGATTGATTTCATTCGGGTTTTTCGGAGAGAAACGGTTCAGACGCTATATTCAAAATAGTCGAAGGGTATTTTTGATTTTTTAAAATTTCGGAGTATTTAAACCGCTGTATCTTATCTTCTAGTAGGCGTATTTAGGAATTTCTTGGCTCCTTTCAAGCGCGATACTCTCCTCTGCCGACTCGTTTCATTCCGGTTTTTCGGAGACAAACGGTTCAGACGCTATATTCAAAATAGTGGAAGAGTATTTTTGATTTTTTAAAATTTCGGATTTTTTAAACCGCTGTATCTTATCTTCTAGTAGGCGTATTTGGGATTTTTTTGGCTCATTTCAAGCGCGAAACTCTCCTCTTTCGACTGATTTCATTCGGGTTTTTCAGAGAGAAACGGTTCAGACGCTATATTCAAATTAGTGGAAGGGTTTTTTTTTTTTTTTAAATTTCGAAGTTATTAAACCGCTTTATCTTATCTTGTAGTAGGCGTGTTTAGGATTATTTTTGGCTTATTTCAGGCGCGAAACTCTCCTCTTTTGACTCATTTCATTCGGGTTTATAGGAGAGAAACGGTTCAGACGCTATATTAAAATAGTGGAAGGATATTTTTGATTTTTTAAAAACTTCGAAGTTTTTAAACCGCTGTTTCTTATCTTCTAGTAGGCGTGTTTAGGATTTTTTTGGCTCATTTCAAGCGCGAATCTCTCCTCTTTCGACGCATTTCATTCGGGTTTTTCGGAGAGAAACGGTTCAGACGCTATATTCAAAAGATTGGAAGGGTATTTTTGATTTTTCAAAATTTCGGAGTTTTTAAACCGCTGTATCTTAACTTGTAGTAGGCGTGTTTAGGATTTTTTTTGGCTTATTTCAGGCACGAAACTCTCCTCTTTCGACTCATTTCATTCGGGTTTTTCGGAAAGAATCGGTTTAGACGATATATTCAAAATAGTGGAAGGGTATTTTTGATTTTTCAAAATTTCGGAATTTTTAAACCGCTGTATCTTATATTCTAGTAGGCGCATTTAGAATTTTTTTGGCTCATTTCAAGCACGAAACTCTCCTCTTTCGACTCGTTTCATTCCGGTTTTTCGGAGAGAAACGGTTCAGACGCTATATTCAAAATAGTGGTAGAGTATTTTTGATTTTTTAAAATTTCAGAATTTTTAAACCGCTGTATCTTATCTTCTAGTAGGCGTATTTAGAATTTTTTTGGCTCATTTCAAGCACGAAACTCTCCTCTTTCGAATCATTTCATTCGGGTTTTTCGGAGAGAAACGGTTCAGACGCTATATACAAAAGATTGGTAGGGTATTTTTGATTTTTCAAAATTTCGAAGTTTTTAAACCGCTGTATCTTATCTTCTGGTAGGCGTATTTAGGATTTTTTTGGCTCGTTTCAAGCGCGAAACTCTCCTCATTCGACTCGTTTCATTCCGGTTTTTCGGAGAGAAACGGTTCAGACGCTATATTCAAAATAGTGGAAGGGAACTTTATATTTTTTAAAATTTCGGAATATTTAAACCGCTGTATCTTATCTTCTAGTAGGCGTATTTAGGATTTTTTGGGCTCATTTCAAGCGCGAAACTCTCCTCTTTCGACTCGTTTCATTCCGGTTTTTCGGAGAGAAACGGTTCAGACGCTATCTTCAAAATAGTGGAAGGGTATATTTGATTTTTTAAAATTTCGGAATATTTAAACCGCTATATCTTATCTTCTATTAGGCGCATTTAGGATTTTTTGTGCTCATTTCAAGCGCGGAACTCTCCTCTTTCGACTCATTTCATTCGGGTTTTTCGGAGAGTAACGGTTCAGACGCAATATTCAAAATAGTGGAAGGGTATTTTTGATTTTCTAAAATTTCGGAGTTTTTACAACGCTGTATCCTATCTTCTAGTAGGCGTATTTAGGATTTTTTGTGCTCATTTCAAGCGCGAAACTCTCCTCTTTCGAATCGTTTCATTCGGGTTTTTCGGAGAGAAACGGATCAGACGCAATATTCAAAAGAGTGGAAGGGTATTTTTGATTTTTTAAAATTTCGATGTCTTTAAACCGCTGTATCTTATCTTCTAGTAGGCGTATTTAGGATTTTTTTGGCTCCTTGCATGCGCGAATCTCTCCTCTTTCGAATCATTTCATTCGGGTTTTCCGTAGAGAAACGGTTCAGACGCTATATTCAAAATAGTGGAAAGGTATTTTTGATTTTTTAAAATTTCGGAGTATCTAAACCGCTGTATCTTATCTTCTAGTAGGCGTATTTAGGATTTTTTTGGCTCGTTTCAAGCGCGAAACTCTCCTCTTTCGACACTTTTCATTCCAGTTTTTCGGAGAGAAACGGTTCAGACGCTATATTCAAAAGAGTGGAAGGGTATTTTTGATTTTTTAAAATTTCAGAATGTTTAAACCTCTGTATCTTATCTTCTAGTAGGCGTATTTAGGATTTTTTTGGCTCATTTCAAGCGCGATACTCTCCTCTTTTGAACCATTTCATTCGGGTTTTTCGGAGAGAAACGGTTCAGACGCTATATTCAAAATAGAGGAAGGGTATTTTTGATTTTTTAAAATTTCGGAGTTTATAAACCGCTGTATCTTATCTTCTAGTAGGCGTATTTAGGATTTTTTTGGCTCCCTTCATGCGCGAAACTCTACTCTTTCGACACATTTCATTCGAGTTTTTCGGAGAGAATCGGTTCAGACGCTATATTCAAAAGATTGGAGGGTATTTTTGATTTTTTAAAATTTCGATGTCTTTAACCTGCTGTATCTTATCTTCTAGTAGGCGTATTTACGATTTTTTTGGCTCGTTTCAAACTCTCCTCTTTCGACTCGTTACATTCCGGTTTTTCTGGGAGAAACGGTTCAGACGCTATATTCAAAATAGTGGAAGGGTACTTTTGATTTTTTAAAATTTCAGAATTTTTAAACCTCTGTATCTTATCTTCTAGTAGGCGTATTTAGGATTTTTTTGGCTCATTTCAAGCGCGAAACTCCCCTCTTTCGAATCATTTCATTCGGTTTTTTCGGAAAGAAACGGTTCAGAAGCTATATTCAAAAGAGTGGAAGGGTATTTTTGATTTTCTAAAATTTCGGAGTTTTTACAACGCTGTATCCTATCTTCTAGTAGGCGTATTTAGGATTTTTTGTGCTCATTTCAAGCGCGAAACTCTCCTCTTTCGAATCGTTTCATTCGGGTTTTTCGGAGAGAAACGGATCAGACGCAATATTCAAAAGAGTGGAAGGGTATTTCTGATTTTTTAAAATTTCAAAGTTTTTAAACCGCTGTATCTTATCTTCTAGTAGGCGTATTTAGGATTTTTTGGTTCCTTACAAGAGCGAAACTCTCCTCTTCCGAATCCTTTCATTCTGGTTTTTCGGAGAGAAACGGTTCAGACGCTATATTCAAAATAGTGGAAGGGTATTTTTGATTTTTTAAAATTTCGTTATTTCTAAACCGATGTATCTTATCATCTAGTAGTCGTGTTTAGGATTTTTTCGGCTCCTTACAAGCGCGAAACTCTCCTCTTTCGGCTGATTTCATTTGGGTTTTTCGGAGAGAAACGGCTCAGACGCTATATTCAAAATAGTGAAAGGGTATTTTTGATTTTTTAAAAATTCGAAGTTTAAATCGCTGTACCTTATCTTCTAGTAGGGGTATTTAAGTTTTTTTTGGCTCATTTCAAGCGCGAAACTCTTCTCCTTCGACTGATTTCATTCGGGTTTTTCGGAGAGAAACGGTTAAGACGCTATATTCTAATAAGTTGAAGGGTATTTTTGATTTTTTAAAATTTCGATGTTTCATAACCGCTGTATCTTATCTTCTAGTAGGCGTATTTAGGATTTTTTGGACTCATTTCAAGCGCGAAACTCTTCTCTTTCGACTCGTTTCATTTCGGTTTTTCGGAGAGAAGCGGTTCAGACGCTATATTCAAAATAGTGGTAGGGTATTTTTGATTTTTTAAAATTTCGGAATATATAAACCGCTGTATCTTATCTTCTAGTAGGCGTATTAATGATTTTTTGAGATCATTTCAAGCGCGAAACACTCCTCTTTCGAATCATTTCATTCGGGTTTTTCGGAGAGAAACGGTTAAGACGCTATATTCTAATAAGTGGAAGGGTATTTTTGATTTTTTAAAATTTCGATGTTTCATAACCGCTGTATCTTATCTTCTAGTAGGCGTATTTAGGATTTTTTGGACTCATTTCAAGCGCGAAACTCTTCTCTTTCGACTCGTTTCATTTCGGTTTTACGGAGAGAAGCGGTTCAGACGCTATATTCAAAATAGTGGTAGGGTATTTTTGATTTTTTAAAATTTCGGAATATTTAAACCGCTGTATCTTATCTTCTAGTAGGCGTATTAATGATTTTCTGAGATCATTACAAGCGCGAAACACTCCTCTTTCGAATCGTTTCTTTCGGGTTTTTCGGAGAGAAACGATTCAGACGCTATATTCAAAAGAGTGGAAGGGTATTTTTGATTTTCTAAAATTTCGGAGTATTTAAGCCGCTGTATCTTATCTTCTAGTAGGCGTATTTAGGATTTTTTTGGCACATTTCATGCGCGAAACACTCCTCTTTCGTCTGATTTCATTCGGGTAATTCGGAGAGAAACGGTTCAGACGCTATATTCAAAATAGTGGACGGGTATTATCGATTTTCTAAAATTTCGGAGTTTTTAAACCGCTGTATCTTATCTTCTAGTAGGCGTATTTAGGATTTTTTTTTGCTCCTTACAAGCGCGAAACTCTCCTCTTTCGAATCCTTTCATAAGGGTTTTTCGTTGAGAAACGATTCAGACGCTATATTCAAAATAGTGGAAGGGTATTTTTGATTTTTTAAAATTTCGATGTTTTTAAACCGCTGTATCTTATTTCTAGAAGGCGTATTTAGGATTTTTTTGGGCTCATTTCAAGCGCGAAGCTGTCCTCTTTCGACTCGTTTCTTTCGGGTTTTTCGGAGAGAAACGGTTCAGACGCTATATTCAAAATAACGGAAGGATATTTTTGATTTTTTAAAATTTCGAAGTCTTTAAACAGCTGTATCTTATCTTCTAGTAGGCGTATTTAGGATTTTTTTGGCTCCCTTCAAGCGCAAAACTCTCCTCTTACGACTCGTCTCATTCCGGTTTTTCGGAGAGAAACGGTTCAGACGCTATATTCAAAATAGTGGAAGGGTATTTTTGATTTTTTAAAATTTCGAAGTATTTAAACCGCTGTATCTTATCTTCTAGTAGGCGTATTTAGAATTTTTTCAGCTCCTTACAAGCGCGAAACTCTCCTTTTTCGACTCATTTCATTCGGGTTTATAGGAGAGAAACGGTTCAGACGCTATATTAAAATAGTGGAAGGATATTTTTGATTTTTTAAAACTTCGAAGTTTTTAAACCGCTTTATCTTATCTTTTAGTAGACGTAATTAGGATTTTTTTGACTACTTACAAGCGCGGAACTCTCCTCTTTCGAATCATTTCATTCGGGTTTTTCGGAGAGAAACGGTTCAGACGCTATATTCATAAGATTGGAAGGGTATTTTTGATTTTTCAAAATTTCGGAGTTTTTAAACCGCTGTATCTTATCTTGTAGTAGGAGTGTTTGGGATTTTTTTGGCTCATTTCAAGCGGGAAACTCTCCTCTTTCGATTGATTTCATTCGGGTTTTTCAGAGAGTAACAGTTCAGACGCAATATTCAAAATACTGGAAGGGTATTTTTGATTTTTTAAAATTTCGATGTCTTTAACCGCTGTATCTTATCTTCTAGTAGGCGTATTTAAGATTTTTTTGGCTCGTTTCAAGCGCGAAACTCTCCTCTTTCGACTCTTTTCATTCCGGTTTTTCGGAGAGAAACGGTTCAGACGCTATATTCAAAAGAGTGGAAGGGTATTTTAGATTTTTAAAAATTTCGGAATTTTTAAACCGCTGTATCTTATCTTCTATTAGGCGCATTTAGGATTTTTTCGGGTCATTTCAAGCGCGGAACTCTCCTCTTTCGACTCATTTCATTCTGGTTTTTCGGAGAGAAACGGTTCAGACGCAATATTCAAAATACTGGAAGGGTATTTTTGATTTTTTAAAATTTCGATGTCTTTAAACCGCTGTATCTTATTTTCTAGTAAGCGTATTTAGGATTTTTTTGGCTCCTTACATGCGCGAATCTCTCCTCTTTCGAATCATTTCATTCGGGTTTTCCGTAGAGAAACGGTTCAGACGCTATATTCAAAATAGTGGAAAGGTATTTTTGATTTTTTTAAATTTCGGAGTATCTAAACCGCTGTATCTTATCTTCTAGTAGGCGTATTTAGGATTTTTTTGGCTCGTTTCAAGCGCGAAACTCTCCTCTTTCGACACTTTTCATTCCAGTTTTTCGGAGAGAAACGGTTCAGACGCAATATACAAAATAGTTGAAGGGTATTTTTGATTTTTTAAAATTTCGAAGTTTTTTAAACCGCTGTATCTTATCTTCTAGTAGGTGTATTAAGGATTTTTTTGGCTCATTTCAAGCGAGAAATTCTCCTCTTTCGACTCATTTCATTCGGGTTTTTCGGAGAGAAACGGTTCAGACGCTATATTCAAAATAGTGGAAGGGTATTTATGATTTTTTAAAATTTCGAAGATTTTAAACCGCTGTATTTTATCTTCTAGTAGGCATATTTAGGATTTTTTCGGCTCGTTTCAAGCGCGGAACTCTCTTCCTTCGAATCATTTCATTCGGGTTTTTCGGAGAGAAACGGTTCAGACGCAATATTCAAAATAGTGGAAGTGTCTTTTTGATTTTTTAAAATTTCGAAGTATTTTAACCGCTGTATCTTATCTTCTAGTAGGCGTATTTAGAATTTTTTCAGCTCCTTACAAGCGCGAAACTCTCCTTTTTCGACTCATTTCATTCGGGTTTATAGGAGAGAAACGGTTCAGACGCTATATTAAAATAGTGGAAGGATATTTTTGATTTTTTAAAACTTCGAAGTTTTTAAACCGCTTTATCTTATCTTTTAGTAGACGTAATTAGGATTTTTTTGACTACTTACAAGCGCGGAACTCTCCTCTTTCGAATCATTTCATTCGGGTTTTTCGGAGAGAAACGGTTCAGACGCTATATTCAAAATAACGGAAGGATATTTTTGATTTTTTAAAATTTCGAAGTCTTTAAACAGCTGTATCTTATCTTCTAGTAGGCGTATTTAGGATTTTTTTGGCTCCCTTCAAGCGCAAAACTCTCCTCTTACGACTCGTCTCATTCCGGTTTTTCGGAGAGAAACGGTTCAGACGCTATATTCAAAATAGTGGAAGGGTATTTTTGATTTTTTAAAATTTCGAAGTATTTAAACCGCTGTATCTTATCTTCTAGTAGGCGTATTTAGAATTTTTTCAGCTCCTTACAAGCGCGAAACTCTCCTTTTTCGACTCATTTCATTCGGGTTTATAGGAGAGAAACGGTTCAGACGCTATATTAAAATAGTGGAAGGATATTTTTGATTTTTTAAAACTTCGAAGTTTTTAAACCGCTTTATCTTATCTTTTAGTAGACGTAATTAGGATTTTTTTGACTACTTACAAGCGCGGAACTCTCCTCTTTCGAATCATTTCATTCGGGTTTTTCGGAGAGAAACGGTTCAGACGCTAT
>NW_028256445.1:0-24762 GCF_048593485.1 Apis florea | reverse complement strand
ACCCGAATGAAATCAGTCGAAAGAGGAGAGTTTCGCGCTTGAAAGGAGCCAAAAAAATCCTAAATACGCCTACTAGAAGATAAGATACAGCGGTTTAAAAACTACGAAATTTTAAAAAATCAAAAATACCCTTCCACTATTTTGAATATAGCGTCTGAACCGTTTCTCTCCGAAAAACTCGAATGAAACCAGTCGAAAGAGGAGAGTTTCGCGCTTGAAAGGAGCCAAAAAAATCCTAAATACGCCTACTAGAAGATAAGATACAGCGGTTTAAATACTACGAAATTTTAAAAAATCAAAAATACCCTTCCACTATTTTGAATATAGCGTCTGAACCGTTTCTCTCCGAAAAACTCGAATGAAATCAGTCGAAAGAGGAGAGTTTCGCGCTTGAAATGAGCCAAAAAAATCCTAAATACGCCTACTAGAAGATAAGATACAGCGGTTTAAAAACTACGAAATTTTAAAAAATCAAAAATACCCTTCCACTATTTTGAATATAGCGTCTGAACCGTTTCTCTCCGAAAAACCCGAATGAAACCAGTCGAAAGAGGAGAGTTTCGCGCTTGAAATGAGCCAAAAAAATCCTAAATACGCCTACTAGAAGATAAGATACAGCGGTTTAAAAACTACGAAATTTTAAAAAATCAAAAATACCCTTCCACTATTTTGAATATAGCGTCTGAACCGTTTCTCTCCGAGAAACTCGAATGAAATCAGTCGAAAGAGGAGAGTTTCGCGCTTGAAATGAGCCAAAAAAATCCTAAATACGCCTACTAGAAGATAAGATACAGCGGTTTAAAAACTACGAAATTTTAAAAAATCAAAAATACCCTTCCACTATTTTGAATATAGCGTCTGAACCGTTTCTCTCCGAAAAACCCGAATGAAACCAGTCGAAGGAGGAGAGTTTCGCGCTTGAAATGAGCCAAAAAAATCCTAAATACGCCTACTAGAAGATAAGATACAGCGGTTTAAAAACTACGAAATTTTAAAAAATCAAAAATACCCTTCCACTATTTTGAATATAGCGTCTGAACCGTTTCTCTCCGAAAAACTCGAATGAAACGAGTCGAAGGAGGAGAGTTTCGCGCTTGAAATGAGCCAAAAAAATCCTAAATACGCCTACTAGAAGATAAGATACAGCGGTTTAAATACTACGAAATTTTAAAAAATCAAAAATTCCCTTACACTATTTTGAATATAGCGTCTGAACCGTTTATCTCCGACAAACCCGAATGAAATCAGTCGAAAGAGGAGAGTTTCGCGCTTGTAAGGAGCCAAAAAAGTCCTAAATACGCCTACTAGAAGATAAGATACAGCGGTTTAAATACTACGAAATTTTAAAAAATCAAAAATACCCTTCCACTATTTTGAATATAGCGTCTGATCCGTTTCTCTCCGAAAAACTGGAATGAAACCTGTCGAAAGAGGAGAGTTTCGCGCTTGAAATGAGCCAAAAAAATCCTAAATACGCCTACTAGAAGATAAGATACAGCGGTTTAAATACTACGAAATTTTAAAAAATCAAAAATACCCTTCCACTATTTTGAATATAGCGTCTGAACCGTTTATCTCCGAGAAACCCGAATGAAATCAGTCGAAA
The DNA here is from genome assembly GCF_048593485.1 of Apis florea. Taxonomy (NCBI): domain Eukaryota; kingdom Metazoa; phylum Arthropoda; class Insecta; order Hymenoptera; family Apidae; genus Apis; species Apis florea. Next base: position 23,156 of record NW_028256445.1, on the reverse strand, counting down.
GAGGAGAGTTTCGCGCTTGTAATGAGCCAAAAAAATCCTTAATACGCCTACTAGAAGATAAGATACAGCGGTTTAAATACTACGAAATTTTAAAAAATCAAAAATACCCTTCCACTATTTTGAATATAGCGTCTGAACCGTTTCTCTCCGAGAAACCCGAATGAAATCAGTCGAAAGAGGAGAGTTTCGCGCTTGTAAGGAGCCAAAAAAATCCTAAATACGCCTACTAGAAGATAAGATACAGCGGTTTAAAAACTACGAAATTTTAAAAAATCAAAAATACCCTTCCACTATTTTGAATATAGCGTCTGAACCGTTTCTCTCCGAAAAACTCGAATGAAACGAGTCGAAGGAGGAGAGTTTCGCGCTTGAAATGAGCCAAAAAAATCCTAAATACGCCTACTAGAAGATAAGATACAGCGGTTTAAATACTACGAAATTTTAAAAAATCAAAAATACCCTTACACTATTTTGAATATAGCGTCTGAACCGTTTATCTCCGAGAAACCCGAATGAAATCAGTCGAAAGAGGAGAGTTTCGCGCTTGTAAGGAGCCAAAAAAGTCCTAAATACGCCTACTAGAAGATAAGATACAGCGGTTTAAAACTACGAAATTTTCAAAAATCAAAAATACCCTTCCACTATTTTGAATATAGCGTCTGAACCGTTTCTCTCCGAAAAGCTCGAATGAAACGAGTCGAAGGAGGAGAGTTTCGCGCTTGAAATGAGCCAAAAAAATCCTAAATACGCCTACTAGAAGATAAGATACAGCGGTTTAAAAACTACGAAATTTTAAAAAATCAAAAATACCCTTACACTATTTTGAATATAGCGTCTGAACCGTTTATCTCCGAGAAACCCGAATGAAATCAGTCGAAAGAGGAGAGTTTCGCGCTTGTAAGGAGCCAAAAAAATCCTAAATACGCCTACTAGAAGATAAGATACAGCGGTTTAAAACTACGAAATTTTAAAAAATCAAAAATACCCTTCCACTATTTTGAATATAGCGTCTGAACCGTTTCTCTCCGAGAAGCCCGAATGAAATCAGTCGAAAGAGGAGAGTTTCGCGCTTGAAATGAGCCAAAAAAATCCTAAATACGCCTACTAGAAGATAAGATACAGCGGTTTAAATACTACGAAATTTTAAAAAATCAAAAATACCCTTCCACTATTTTGAATATAGCGTCTGAACCGTTTATCTCCGAGAAACCCGAATGAAATCAGTCGAAAGAGGAGAGTTTCGCGCTTGTAAGGAGCCAAAAAAATCCTAAATACGCCTACTAGAAGATAAGATACAGCGGTTTAAATACTACGAAATTTTAAAAAATCAAAAATACCCTTCCACTATTTTGAATATAGCGTCTGAACCGTTTCTCTCCGAAAAACCCGAATGAAATCAGTCGAAAGAGGAGAGTTTCGCGCTTGTAAGGAGCCAAAAAAATCCTAAATACGCCTACTAGAAGATAAGATACAGCGGTTTAAAAACTACGAAATTTTAAAAAATCAAAAATACCCTTCCACTATTTTGAATATAGCGTCTGAACCGTTTCTCTCCGAAAAACTCGAATGAAATCAGTCGAAAGAGGAGAGTTTCGCGCTTGTAAGGAGCCAAAAAAATCCTAAATACGCCTACTAGAAGATAAGATACAGCGGTTTAAAAACTACGAAATTTTAAAAAATCAAAAATACCCTTCCACTATTTTGAATATAGCGTCTGAACCGTTTATCTCCGAGAAACCCGAATGAAATCAGTCGAAAGAGGAGAGTTTCGCGCTTGTAAGGAGCCAAAAAAATCCTAAATACGCCTACTAGAAGATAAGATACAGCGGTTTAAATACTACGAAATTTTAAAAAATCAAAAATACCCTTCCACTATTTTGAATATAGCGTCTGAACCGTTTCTCTCCGAAAAACTCGAATGAAATCAGTCGAAAGAGGAGAGTTTCGCGTTTGAAATGAGCCAAAAAAATCCTAAATACGCCTACTAGAAGATAAGATACAGCGGTTTAAAAACTACGAAATTTTAAAAAATCAAAAATACCCTTACACTATTTTGAATATAGCGTCTGAACCGTTTATCTCCGAGAAACCCGAATGAAACGAGTCGAAGGAGGAGAGCTTCGCGCTTGAAATGAGCCAAAAAAATCCTAAATACGCCTACTAGAAGATAAGATACAGCGGTTTAAATACTACGAAATTTTAAAAAATCAAAAATTCCCTTACACTATTTTGAATATAGCGTCTGAACCGTTTATCTCCGACAAACCCGAATGAAATCAATCGAAAGAGGAGAGTTTCGCGCTTGTAAGGAGCCAAAAAAGTCCTAAATACGCCTACTAGAAGATAAGATACAGCGGTTTAAAACTACGAAATTTTCAAAAATCAAAAATACCCTTCCACTATTTTGAATATAGCGTCTGAACCGTTTCTCTCCGAAAAGCTCGAATGAAACGAGTCGAAGGAGGAGAGTTTCGCGCTTGAAATGAGCCAAAAAAATCCTAAATACGCCTACTAGAAGATAAGATACAGCGGTTTAAAACTACGAAATTTTAAAAAATCAAAAATACCCTTCCACTATTTTGAATATAGCGTCTGAACCGTTTCTCTCCGAGAAACTCGAATGAAATCAGTCGAAAGAGGAGAGTTTCGCGCTTGTAATGAGCCAAAAAAATCCTAAATACGCCTACTAGAAGATAAGATACAGCGGTTTAAAAACTACGAAATTTTAAAAAATCAAAAATACCCTTCCACTATTTTGAATATAGCGTCTGAACCGTTTCTCTCCGAGAAACCCGAATGAAATCAGTCGAAAGAGGAGAGTTTCGCGCTTGAAATGAGCCAAAAAAATCCTAAATACGCCTACTAGAAGATAAGATACAGCGGTTTAAAAACTACGAAATTTTAAAAAATCAAAAATACCCTTCCACTATTTTGAATATAGCGTCTGAACCGTTTATCTCCGAGAAACCCGAATGAAATCAGTCGAAAGAGGAGAGTTTCGCGCTTGTAAGGAGCCAAAAAAATCCTAAATACGCCTACTAGAAGATAAGATACAGCGGTTTAAATACTACGAAATTTTAAAAAATCAAAAATACCCTTCCACTATTTTGAATATAGCGTCTGAACCGTTTCTCTCCGAGAAACCCGAATGAAATCAGTCGAAAGAGGAGAGTTTCGCGCTTGAAATGAGCCAAAAAAATCCTAAATACGCCTACTAGAAGATAAGATACAGCGGTTTAAAAACTACGAAATTTTAAAAAATCAAAAATACCCTTCCACTATTTTGAATATAGCGTCTGAACCGTTTCTCTCCGAGAAACCCGAATGAAATCAGTCGAAAGAGGAGAGTTTCGCGCTTGTAAGGAGCCAAAAAAATCCTAAATACGCCTACTAGAAGATAAGATACAGCGGTTTAAATCTACGAAATTTTAAAAAATCAAAAATACCCTTCCACTATTTTGAATATAGCGTCTGAACCGTTTCTCTCCGAAAAACTCGAATGAAACCAGTCGAAAGAGGAGAGTTTCGCGCTTGAAATGAGCCAAAAAAATCCTAAATACGCCTACTAGAAGATAAGATACAGCGGTTTAAGTACTACGAAATTTTAAAAAATCAAAAATACCCTTCCACTATTTTGAATATAGCGTCTGAACCGTTTCTCTCCGAAAAACCCGAATGAAATCAGTCGAAAGAGGAGAGTTTCGCGCTTGAAATGAGCCAAAAAAATCCTAAATACGCCTACTAGAAGATAAGATACAGCGGTTTAAATACTACGAAATTTTAAAAAATCAAAAATACCCTTCCACTATTTTGAATATAGCGTCTGAACCGTTTCTCTCCGAAAAACCCGAATGAAATCAGTCGAAAGAGGAGAGTTTCGCGCTTGTAGTGAGCCAAAAAAGTCCTAAATACGCCTACTAGAAGATAAGATACAGCGGTTTAAAAACTCCGAAATTTTAAAAAATCAAAAATACCCTTCCACTATTTTGAATATAGCGTCTGAACCGTTTCTCTCCGAAAAACCCGAATGAAATCAGTCGAAAGAGGAGAGTTTCGCGCTTGAAAGGAGCCAAAAAAATCCTAAATACGCCTACTAGAAGATAAGATACAGCGGTTTAAAAACTTCGAAATTTTAAAAAATCAAAAATACCCTTCCACTATTTTGAATATAGCGTCTGAACCGTTTCTCCCCGAGAAACCCGAATGAAATCAGTTGAAAGAGGAGAGTTTCGCGATTGAAATGAGCCAAAAAAATCCTAAATACGCCTACTAGAAGATAAGATACAGCGGTTTAAAGACTACGAAATTTTAAAAAATCAAAAATACCCTTCCACTATTTTGAATATAGCGTCTGAACCGTTTCTCTCCGAAAAACCCGAAAGAAATCAGTCGAAAGAGGAGAGTTTTGCGCTTGTAAGGAGCCAAAAAAATCCTAAATACGCCTACTAGAAGATAAGATACAGCGGTTTAAAAACTACGAAATTTTAAAAAATCAAAAATACCCTTACACTACTTTGAATATAGTGTCTGAACCGTTTCTCTCCGAAAAATTCGAATGAAATCAGTCGAAAGAGGAGAGTTTCGCTTTTGAAATAAGCCAAAAAAATCCTAAATACGCCTACTAGAAGATAAGATACTGCGGTTTAAAAACTACGAAATTTTAAAAAATCAAAAATACCCTTACACTATTTTGAATATAGCGTCTGAACCGTTTCTCTCCGAAAAACCCGAATGAAATCAGTCGAAAGAGGAGAGTTTCGCGCTTGAAATGAGCAAAAAAAATCCTAAATACGCCTACTAGAAGATAAGATACAGCGGTTTAAAAACTACGAAATTTTAAAAAATCAAAAATACCCTTCCACTATTTTGAATATAGCGTCTGAACCGTTTCTCTCCGAAAAACTCGAATGAAACGAGTCGAAGGAGGTGAGTTTCTCGCTTGAAATGAGCCAAAAAAATCCTAAATACGCCTACTAGAAGATAAGATACAGCGGTTTAAAACTACGAAATTTTATCAAATCAAATATGCCCTTACACTAATTTGAATATACCGTCTGAACCGTTTCTCTCCGAAAAATCCCGAATGAAATCAGTCGAAAGAGGAGAGTTTCGCGCTTGAAATGAACAAAAAAAATCCTAAATACGCCTACTAGAAGATAAGATACAGCGGTTTAAAAACTGCGAAATTTTAAAAAATCAAAAATACCCTTCCACTATTTTGAATATAGCGTCTGAACCGTTTCTCTCCGAAAAACTCGAATGAAACGTGTCGAAGGAGGAGAGTTTCGCGCTTGAAATGAGCCAAAAAAATCCTAAATACGCCTACTAGAAGATAAGATACAGCGGTTTAAATACTACGAAATTTTAAAAAATCAAAAATACCCTTACACTATTATGAATATAGCGTCTGAACCGTTTATCTCCGACAAACCCGAATGAAATCAATCGAAAGAGGAGAGTTTCGCGCTTGTAAGGAGCCAAAAAAATCCTAAATACGCCTACTAGAAGATAAGATACAGCGGTTTAAATACTACGAAATTTTAAAAAATCAAAAATACCCTTCCACTATTTTGAATATAGCGTCTGAACCGTTTCTCTCCGAAAAACTCGAATGAAACGAGTCGAAGGAGGAGAGTTTCGCGCTTGAAATGAGCCAAAAAAATCCTAAATACGCCTACTAGAAGATAAGATACAGCGGTTTAAATACTACGAAATTTTAAAAAATCAAAAATACCCTTCCACTATTTTGAATATAGCGTCTGAACCGTTTCTCTCCGAAAAACCCGAATGAAATCAGTCGGAAAGAGGAGAGTTTCTCGCTTGAAATGAGCCAAAAAAATCCTAAATACGCCTACTAGAAGATAAGATACAGCGGTTTAAATACAACGAAATTTTAAAAAATCAAAAATACCCTTCCACTATTTTGAATATAGCGTCTGAACCGTTTCTCTCCGAGAAACCAGAATGAAATCAGTCAAAAGAGGAGAGTTTCGCGCTTGAAATGAGCAAAAAAATCCTAAAAACGCCAACTAGAAGATAAGATACAGCGGTTTAAAAACTACGAAATTTTAAAAAATCAAAAATACCCTTCCACTATTTTGAATATAGCGTCTGAACCGTTTCTCTCCGAAAAACTCGAATGAAACGAGTCGAAGGAGGAGAGTTTCGCGCTTGAAATGAGCCAAAAAAATCCTAAATACGCCAACTCGAAGATAAGATACAGCGGTTTAAATACTACGAAATTTTAAAAAATCAAAAATACCCTTACACTATTTTGAATATAGCGTCTGAACCGTTTATCTCCGAGAAACCTGAATGAAATCAGTCGAAAGAGGAGAGTTTCGCGCTTGTAAGGAGCCAAAAAAGTTCTAAATACGCCTACAAGAAGATAAGATACAGCGGTTTAAAACTAAGAAATTTTCAAAAATCAAAGATACCCTTCCGGTATTTTGAATATAGCGTCTGAACCGTTTCTCTCCGAAAAGCTCGAATGAAACGAGTCGAAGGAGGAGAGTTTCGCGCTTGAAATGAGCCAAAAAAATCCTAAATACGCCTACAGGAAGATAAGATACAGCGGTTTAAAGCTACGAAATTTTCAAAAATCAAAAATACCCTTACACTATTTTGAATATAGAGTCTGAACCGTTTATCTCCGACAAACCCGAATGAAATCAATCGAAAGAAGAGAGTTTCGCGCTTGTAAGGAGCCAAAAAAATCCTAAATACGCCTACTAGAAGATAAGATACAGCGGTTTAAATACTACGAAATTTTAAAAAATCAAAAATACCCTTCCACTATTTTGAATATAGCGTCTGAACCTTTTCTCTCCGAGAAACCAGAATGAAATCAGTCGAAAGAGGAGAGTTTCGCGCTTGAAATGAGCCAAAAAAATCCTAAATACGCCTACTAGAAGATAAGATACAGCGGTTTAAATACTACGAAATTTTAAAAAATCAAAAATGCCCTTACACTATTTTGAATATACCGTCTGAACCGTTTGTCTCCGAGAAACCCGAATGAAATCAGTCGAAAGAGGAGAGTTTCGCGCTTGTAAGGAGCCAAAAAAGTCCTAAATACGCCTACTAGAAGATAAGATACAGCGGTTTAAATACTACGAAATTTTAAAAAATCAAAAATATCCTTCCACTATTTTGAATATACCGTCTGAACCGTTTCTCTCCGAAAAACCCGAAAGAAATCAGTCGAAAGAGGAGAGTTTTGCGCTTGTAAGGAGCCAAAAAAATCATAAATACGCCTACTAGGAGATAAGATACAGCGGTTTAAAAACTACGAAATTTTAAAAAATCAAAAATACCCTTCCACTATTTTGAATACAGCGTCTGAACCGTTTCTCTCCGAAAAACCCGAAAGAAATCAGTCGAAAGAGGAGAGTTTTGCTCTTGTAAGGAGCCAAAAAAATCCTAAATACGCCTACTAGAAGATAAGATACAGCGGTTTAAAAACTACGAAATTTTAAAAAATCAAAAATACCCTTCCACTATTTTGAATATACCGTCTGAACCGTTTCTCTCCGAAAAACCCGAATGAAATCAGTCGAAAGAGGAGAGTTTTGCGCTTGTAAGGAGCCAAAAAAATCCTAAATACGCCTACTAGAAGATAAGATACAGCGGTTTAAATACTACGAAATTTTAAAAAATCAAAAATACCCTTCCACTACTTTGAATATAGCGTCTGAACCGTTTCTCTCCGAAAAATTCGAATGAAATCAGTCGAAAGAGGAGAGTTTCGCGTTTGAAATAAGCCAAAAAAATCCTAAATACGCCTACAAGAAGATAAGATACTGCGGTTTAAAAACTACGAAATTTTAAAAAATCAAAAATACCCTTACACTATTTTGAATATAGCGTCTGAACCTTTTCTCTCCGAGAAACCAGAATGAAATCAGTCGAAAGAGGAGAGTTTCGCGCTTGAAATGAGCCAAAAAAATCCTAAATACGCCTACTAGAAGATAAGATACAGCGGTTTAAATACTACGAAATTTTAAAAAATCAAAAATGCCCTTACACTAATTTGAATATAGCGTCTGAACCGTTTATCTCCGAGAAACCCGAATGAAATCAGTCGAAAGAGGAGAGTTTCGCGCTTGTAAGGAGCCAAAAAAGTCCTAAATACGCCTACAAGAAGATAAGATACAGCGGTTTAAAACTACGAAATTTTCAAAAATCAAAAATACCCTTCCTCTATTTTGAATATAGCGTCTGAACCGTTTCTCTCCGAAAAGCTCGAATGAAACGAGTCGAAGGAGGAGAGTTTCGCGCTTGAAATGAGCCAAAAAAATCCTAAATACGCCTACTAGAAGATAAGATACAGCGGTTTAAATCTACGAAATTTTCAAAAATCAAAAATACCCTTCCACTATTTTGAATATAGCGTCTGAACCGTCTCTCTCCGAAAAACTCGAATGAAACGAGTCGAAGGAGGAGAGTTTCGCGCTTGAAATGAGCCAAAAAAATCCTAAATACGCCTACTAGAAGATAAGATACAGCGGTTTAAGTACTACGAAATTTTAAAAAATCAAAAATACCCTTCCACTATTTTGAATATAGCGTCTGAACCGTTTCTCTCCGAAAAACCCGAATGAAATCAGTCGGAAAGAGGAGAGTTTCTCGCTTGAAATGAGCCAAAAAAATCCTAAATACGCCTACTAGAAGAAACCATACAGCGGTTTAAATACAACGAAATTTTAAAAAATCAAAAATACCCTTCCACTATTTTGAATACACCGTCTGAACCGTTTCTCTCCGAAAAACCCGAATGAAATCAGTCGAAAGAGGAGAGTTTCGCTCTTGTAAGGAGCCAAAAAAATCCTAAATACGCCTACTAGAAGATAAGATACAGCGGTTTAAAAACTACGAAATTTTAAAAAATCAAAAATACCCTTCCACTATTTTGAATATAGCGTCTGAACCGTTTCTCTCCGAGAAACCCGAATGAAATCAGTCGAAAGAGGAGAGTTTCGCGCTTGAAATGAGCCAAAAAAATCCTAAATACGCCTACTAGAAGATAAGATACAGCGGTTTAAAAACTACGAAATTTTAAAAAATCAAAAATGCCCTTCCACTATTTTGAATATAGCGTCTGAACCGTTTCTCTCCGAGAAACCCGAATGAAATCAATCGAAAGAGGAGAGTTTCGCGCTTGTAAGGAGCCAAAAAAATCCTAAATACGCCTACTAGAAGATAAGATACAGCGGTTTAAATCTACGAAATTTTCAAAAATCAAAAATACCCTTCCACTATTTTGAATATAGCGTCTGAACCGTTTCTCTCCGAAAAACTCGAATGAAATCAGTCGAAGGAGGAGAGTTTCGCGCTTGAAATGAGCCAAAAAAATCCTAAATACGCCTACTAGAAGATAAGATACAGCGGTTTAAGTACTACGAAATTTTAAAAAATCAAAAATACCCTTCCACTATTTTGAATATAGCGTCTGAACCGTTTCTCTCCGAAAAACCCGAATGAAATCAGTCGGAAAGAGGAGAGTTTCTCGCTTGAAATGAGCCAAAAAAATCCTAAATACGCCTACTACAAGAAACCATACAGCGGTTTAAATACAACGAAATTTTAAAAAATCAAAAATACCCTTCCACTATTTTGTATATAGCGTCTGAACCGTTTCTCTCCGAAAAACCCGAATGAAATGAGTCGAAAGAGGAGAGTTTCGCGCTTGTAGAGAGCCAAAAAAGTCCTAAATACGCCTACTAGAAGATAAGATACAGCGGTTTAAATATTCCGAAATTTTAAAAAATCAAAATTACCCTACCACTATTTTGAATATAGCGTCTGAACCGTTCCTCTCCGAAAAACCCTAATGAAATCAGTCGAAAGAGGAGAGTTTCGCGCTTGAAAGGAGCCAAAAAAATCCTAAATACGCCTACTAGAAGATAAGATACAGCGGTTTAAAATCTTCGAAATTTTAAAAAATCAAAAATACCCTACCACTATTTTGAATATAGCGTCTGAACCGTTTCTCTCCGAAAAACCCGAATAAAATCAGTCGAAAGAGGAGAGTTTCGCGCTTGAAATGAGCCAAAAAAATCCTAAATACGCCTACTAGAAGATAAGATACAGCGGTTTAAATATTCCGAAATTTTAAAAAATCAAAAATACCCTTCCACTATTTTGATTATAGCGTCTGAACCGTTTCTCTCCGAATAACCCGAATGAAATCAGTCGAAAGAGGAGAGTTTCGCGCTTCAAATGAGCCAAAGAAATCCTAAATACGCCTACTAGAAGATAAGATACAGCGGTTTAAAAATTCCGAAATTTTAAAAAATCAAAAATACCCTTCCACTATTTTGATTATAGCGTCTGAACCGTTTCTCTCCGAAAAACCCGAATGAAATCAGTCGAAAGAGGAGAGTTTCGCGCTTGAAATGAGCCAAAAAAATCCTAAATACGCCTACTAGAAGATAAGATACAGCGGTTTAAAAACTTCGAAATTTTAAAAAATCAAAAATACCCTTCCACTATTTTGAATATAGCGTCTGAACCGTTTCTCTCCGAAAAACCCGAATGAAATCAGTCGAAAGAGGAGAGTTTCGCGCTTGAAATGAGCCAAAAAAATCCTAAATACGCCTACTAGAAGATAAGATACAGCGGTTTAAATACTACGAAATTTTAAAAAATCAAAAATACCCTTCCACTATTTTGAATATAGCGTCTGAACCGTTTCTCTCCGAAAAACCCGAATGAAATCAGTCGAAAGAGGAGAGTTTCGCGCTTGAAAGGAGCCAAAAAAATCCTAAATTCGCCTACTAGAAGATAAGATACAGCGGTTTAAAAACTACGAAATTTTAAAAAATCAAAAATACCCTTCCACTATTTTGTATATAGCGTCTGAACCGTTTCTCTCCGAAAAACCCGAATGATATGATTCGAAAGTGGAGAGTTTCGCGCTTGTAGAGAGCCAAAAAAGTCCTAAATACGCCTACTAGAAGATAAGATACAGCGGTTTAAAAATTCCGAAATTTTAAAAAATCAAAAATACCCTTCCACTATTTTGAATATAGCGTCTGAACCGTTTCTCTCCGAAAAACCCGAATGAAACGAGTCGAAAGAGGAGAGTTTCGCGCTTGAAATGAGCCAAAAAAATCCTAAATACGCCTACTAGAAGATAAGATACAGCGGTTTAAAAACTTCGAAATTTTAAAAAATCAAAAATACCCTTCCACTATTTTGAATATAGCGTCTGAACCGTTTCTCTCGGAAAAACCCGAATGAAATCAGTCGAAAGAGGAGAGTTTCGCGCTTGAAATGAACCAAAAAAGTCCTAAATACGCCTACTAGAAGGTAAGATACAGCGGTTTAAAAACTACGAAATTTTAAAAAATCAAAAATACCCTTCCACTATTTTGATTATAGCGTCTGAACCGTTTCTCTCCGAAAAACCCGAATGAAATCAGTCGAAAGAGGAGAGTTTCGCGCTTGAAATGAGCAAAAAGAATTCTAAATACGCCTACTAGAAGATAAGATACAGCGGTTTAAAAATTCCGAAACTCTAAAAAATCAAAAATACCCTTCCACTATTTTGATTATAGCGTCTGAACCGTTTCTCTCCGAAAAACCCGAATGAAATCAGTCGAAAGAGGAGAGTTTCGCGCTTGAAATGAGCGAAAAAAATCCTAAATACGCCTACTAGAAGATAAGATACAGCGGTTTAAAAACTTCGAAATTTTAAAAAATCAAAAATACCCTTCCACTATTTTGAATATAGCGTCTGAACCGTTTCTCTCCGAAAAACCTCGAATGAAATCAGTCGAAAGAGGAGAGTTTCGCGCTTGAAATGAGCCAAAAAAATCCTAAATACGCCTACTAGAAGATAAGATACAGCGGTTTAAAAATTCCGAAATTTTAAAAAATCAAAAATACCCTTCCACTATTTTGAATATAGAGTCTGAACCGTTTCTCTCCGAAAAACCCGAATGAAACGAGTCGAAAGAGGAGAGTTTCTCGCTTGAAATGAGCCAAAAAAATCCTAAATACGTCTACTAGAAGATAAGATACAGCGGTTTAAAAACTTCGAAATTTTAAAAAATCAAAAATACCCTTACACTATTTTGAATATAGCGTTTGAACCGTTTCTCTCCAAAAAACCCGAATGAAACGGGTCGAAGGAGGAGAGTTTCGCGCTTGAAATGAGCCAAAAAAATCCTAAATGCGCCTACTAGAAGATAAGATACAGCGGTTTAAAAACTTCGAAATTTTAAAAAATCAAAAATACCCTTCCACTATTTTGATTATAGCGTCTGAACCGTTTCTCTCCGAAAAACCCGAATGAAATGATTCGAAAGAGGAGAGTTTCGCGCTTGTAGAGAGCCAAAAAAATCCTAAATACGCCTACTAGAAGATAAGATACAGCGGTTTAAAAACTTCGAAATTTTAAAAAATCAAAAATACCCTTCCACTATTTTGATTATAGCGTCTGAACCGTTTCTCTCCGAAAAACCCGAATGAAACGTGTCGAAAGAGGAAAGTTTCTCGCTTGAAATGAGCCAAAAAACTCCTACATACGCCTACTAGAAGATAAGATACAGCGGTTTAAATATTCCGAAATTTTAAAAAATCAAAAATACCCTTCCACTCTTTTGAATATAGAGTCTGAACCGTTTCTCTCCGAAAAACCCGAATGAAATCAGTCGAAAGAGGAGAGTTTCGCGCTTGTAAGGAGCCAAAAAAATCCTAAATACGCCTACTAGAAGATATGATACAGCGGTTTTATAACTACGAAATTTTAAAAAATCAAAAATACCCTTCCACTATTTTGATTATAGCGTCTGAACCGTTTCTCTCCGAAAAACCCGAATGAAATCAGTCGAAAGAGAAGAGTTTCGCGCTTGAAATGAGCCAAAAAAATCCTAAATTCGCCTACTAGAAGATAAGATACAGCGGTTTAAAAACTACGAAATTTTAAAAAATCAAAAATACCCTTCCACTATTTTGAATATAGCGTCTGAACCGTTTCTCTCGGAAAACCCGAATGAAATCAGTCGAAAGAGGAGAGTTTCGCGCTTGAAATGAGCCAAAAAAATCCTAAATACGCCTACTAGAAGATAAGATACAGCGGTTTAAATATTCCGAAATTTTAAAAAATCAAAAATACCCTTCCACTATTTTGATTATAGCGTCTGAACCGTTTCTCTCCGAATAACCCGAATGAAATAAGTCGAAAGAGGAGAGTTTCGCGCTTGAAATGAGCCAAAAAAATCCTAAATACGCCTACTAGAAGATAAGATACAGCGGTTTAAAAACTTCGAAATTTTAAAAAGTCAAAAATACCCTTCCACTATTTTGAATATAGCGTCTGAACCGTTTCTCTCCGAAAAACCCGAATGAAATCAGTCGAAAGAGGAGAGTTTCGCGCTTGAAATGAGCGAAACAAATTCTAAATAAGCCTACTAGAAGATGAGATACAACGGTTTAAATACTTCGAAGTTTTAAAAAATCAAAAATACCCTTCCACTATTTTGAATATAGCGTCTCAACCGTTTCTCTCCGAAAAACCCGAATGAAATGATTCGAAAGAGGAGAGTTTCGCGCTTGTAGAGAGCCAAAAAAATCCTAAATACGCCTACTAGAAGATAAGATACAGCGGTTTAAAAACTTCGAAATTTTAAAAAATCAAAAATACCCTTCCACTATTTTGATTATAGCGTCTGAACCGTTTCTCTCCGAAAAACCCGAATGAAACGTGTCGAAAGAGGAGAGTTTCTCGCTTGAAATGAGCCAAAAAACTCCTACATACGCCTACTAGAAGATAAGATACAGCGGTTTAAATATTTCGAAATTTTAAAAAATCAAAAATACCCTTCCACTCTTTTGAATATAGAGTCTGAACCGTTTCTCTCCGAAAAACCCGAATGAAATCAGTCGAAAGAGGAGAGTTTCGCGCTTGTAAGGAGCCAAAAAAATCCTAAATACGCCTACTAGAAGATATGATACAGCGGTTTTATAACTACGAAATTTTAAAAAATCAAAAATACCCTTCCACTATTTTGATTATAGCGTCTGAACCGTTTCTCTCCGAAAAACTCAAATGAAATCAGTCGAAAGAGAAGAGTTTCGCGCTTGAAATGAGCCAAAAAAATCCTAAATTCGCCTACTAGAACATAAGATACAGCGGTTTAAAAACTAAGAAATTTTAAAAAATCAAAAATACCCTTCCACTATTTTGAATATAGCGTCTGAACCGTTTCTCTCGGAAAACCCGAATGAAATCAGTCGAAAGGGGAGAGTTTCGCGCTTGAAATGAGCCAAAAAAATCCTAAATACGCCTACTAGAAGATAAGATACAGCGGTTTAAATATTCCGAAATTTTAAAAAATCAAAAATACCCTTCCACTATTTTGATTATAGCGTCTGAACCGTTTCTCTCCGAATAACCCGAATGAAATAAGTCGAAAGAGGAGAGTTTCGCGTTTGAAATGAGCCAAAAAAATCCTAAATACGCCTACTAGAAGATAAGATACAGCGGTTTAAAAACTTCGAAATTTTAAAAAGTCAAAAATACCCTTCCACTATTTTGAATATAGCGTCTGAACCGTTTCTCTCCGAAAAACCCGAATGAAATCAGTCGAAAGAGGAGAGTTTCGCGCTTGAAATGAGCGAAACAAATTCTAAATAAGCCTACTAGAAGATGAGATACAGCGGTTTAAATACTTCGAAGTTTTAAAAAATCAAAAATACCCTTCCACTACTTTGATTATAGCGTCTGAACCGTTTCTCTCCGAAAAACCCGAATGAAACGTGTCGAAAGAGGAAAGTTTCTCGCTTGAAACGAGCCAAAAAACTCCTACATACGCCTACTAGAAGATAAGATACAGCGGTTTAAAAACTTCGAAATTTTAAAAAATTAAAAATACCCTTCCACTATTTTGAATATAGCGTCTGAACCGTTTCTCTCGGAAAAACCCGAATGAAATCAGTCGAAAGAGGAGAGTTTCGCGCTTGTAAAGAGCCAAAAAAATCCTAAATACGCCTACTAGAAGATAAGATACAGCGGTTTAAAGACTACGAAATTTTAAAAAATCAAAAATACCCTTCCACTATTTTGAATATAGCGTCTGAACCGTTTCTCTCCGAAAAACTCGAATGAAACGAGTCGAAAGAGGAGAGTTTCTCGCTTGAAATGAGCCAAAAAAATCCTAAATACGCCTACTAGAAGATAAGATACAGCGGTTTAAAAACTTCGAAATTTTAAAAAATCAAAAATACCCTTCCACTATTTTGAATATAGCGTCTGAACCGTTTCTCTCCGAGAAACCCGAATGAAATCAGTCGAAAGAGGAGAGTTTCGCGCTTGAAAGGAGCCAAAAAAATCCTAAATACGCCTACTAGAAGATAAGATACAGCGGTTTAAAAACTTCGAAATTTTAAAAAATCAAAAATACCCTTCCACTATTTTGATTATAGCGTCTGAACCGTTTCTCTCCGAAAAAACCGAATGAAACGAGTCGAAACAGGAAAGTTTCTCGCTTGAAATGAGCCAAAAAACTCCTAAATACGCCTACTAGAAGATAAGATACAGCGGTTTAAATATTTCGAAATTTTAAAAAATCAAAAATACCCTTCCACTATTTTGAATATAGAGTCTGAACCGTTTCTCTCCGAAAAACCCGAATGAAATCAGTCGAAAGAGGAGAGTTTCGCGCTTGTAATGAGCCAAAAAAATCCTAAATACGCCTACTAGAAGATAAGATACAGCGGTTTAAAAACTTCGAAATTTTAAAAAATCAAAAATACCCTTCCACTATTTTGAATATAGCGTCTGAACCGTTTCTCTCCGAAAAACCCGAATGAAATCAGTCGAAAGAGGAGAGTTTCGCGCTTGAAATGAGCCAAAAAAATCCTTAATACGCCTACTAGAAGATAAGATACAGCGGTTTAAAAACTTCGAAATTTTAAAAAATCAAAAATACCCTTCCACTATTTTGAGTATAGCGTCTGAACCGTTTCTCTCGAAAAAACCCGAATGAAATCAGTCGAAAGAGGAGAGTTTCGCGCTTGAAATGAGCCAAAAAAATCCTAAATACGCCTACTACAAGATAAGATACAGCGGTTTAAAAATTCCGAAATTTTAAAAAATCAAAATTACCCTTCCACTATTTTGAATATAGCGTCTCAACCGTTTCTCTCCGAAAAACCCGAATGAAATGATTCGAAAGAGGAGAGTTTCGCGCTTGTAGAGAGCCAAAAAAATCCTAAATACGCCTACTAGAAGATAAGATACAGCGGTTTTATAACTACGAAATTTTAAAAAATCAAAAATACCCTTCCACTATTTTGATTATAGCGTCTGAACCGTTTCTCTCCGAAAAACCCGAATGAAACGTGTCGAAAGAGGAGAGTTTCTCGCTTGAAATGAGCCAAAAAACTCCTACATACGCCTACTAGAAGATAAGATACAGCGGTTTAAAAATTCCGAAATTTTAAAAAATCAAAAATACCCTTCCACTATTTTGAATATAGAGTCTGAACCGTTTCTCTCCGAAAAACCCGAATGAAATCAGTCGAAAGAGGAGAGTTTCGCGCTTGTAAGGAGCCAAAAAAATCCTAAATACGCCTACTAGAAGATAAGATACAGCGGTTTTAAAACTACGAAATTTTAAAAATCAAAAATACCCTTCCACTATTTTGATTATAGCGTCTGAACCGTTTCTCTCCGAAAAACTCGAATGAAATCAGTCGAAAGAGAAGAGTTTCGCGCTTGAAATGATCCAAAAAAATCCTAAATACGCCTACTAGAAGATAAGATACAGCGGTTTAAAAATTCCGAAATTTTAAAAAATCAAAAATACCCTTCCACTATTTTGAATATAGCGTCTGAACCGTTTCTCTCCGAATAACCCGAATGAAATCAGTCGAAAGAGGAGAGTTTCGCGCTTGTAAGGAGCCAAAAAATCCTAAATACGCCTACTAGAAGATAAGATACAGCGGTTTTAAAACTACGAAATTTTAAAAAATCAAAAATACCCTTCCACTATTTTGATTATAGCGTCTGAACCGTTTCTCTCCGAAAAACCCGAATGAAATCAGTCGAAAGAGGAGAGTTTCGCGCTTGAAATGAGCCAAAAAAATCCTAAATACGCCTACTAGAAGATAAGATACAGCGGTTTAAAAATTCCGAAATTTTAAAAAATCAAAAATACCCTTCCACTATTTTGAATATAGAGTCTGAACCGTTTCTCTCCGAAAAACCCGAATGAAACGAGTCGAAAGAGGAGAGTTTCTCGCTTGAAATGAGCCAAAAAACTCCTAAATACGCCTACTAGAAGATAAGATACAGCGGTTTAAAAACTTCGAAATTTTAAAAAATCAAAAATACCCTTCCACTATTTTGAATATAGCGTCTGAACCGTTTCTCTCGGAAAAACCCGAATGAAATCAGTCGAAAGAGGAGAGTTTCGCGCTTGAAATGAGCCAAAAAAATCCTAAATACGCCTACTAGAAGATAAGATACAGCGGTTTAAAAACTTCGAAATTTTAAAAAATCAAAAATACCCTTCCACTATTTTGATTATAGCGTCTGAACCGTTTCTCTCCGAAAAACCCGAATGAATCGAGTCGAAAGAGGAAAGTTTCTCGCTTGAAATGAGCCAAAAAAATCCTAAATACGCCTACTAGAAGATAAGATACAGCGGTTTAAAAACTTCGAAATTTTAAAAAATCAAAAATACCCTTCCACTATTTTGATTATAGCGTCTGAACCGTTTCTCTCCGAAAAACCCGAATGAAACGTGTCGAAAGAGGAGAGTTTCTCGCTTGAAATGAGCCAAAAAACTCCTACATACGCCTACTAGAAGATAAGATACAGCGGTTTAAAAACTCCGAAATTTTAAAAAATCAAAAATACCCTTCCACTCTTTTGAATATAGAGTCTGAACCGTTTCTCTCCGAAAAACCCGAATGAAATCAGTCGAAAGGTTTCTTGCTTGTAAGGAGCCAAAAAAATCCTAAATACGCCTACTAGAAGATATGATACAGCAGTTTAAAAACTTCGAAATTTTAAAAAATCAAAAATACCCTTCCACTATTTTGATTATAGCGTCTGAACCGTTTCTCTCCGAAAAACTCAAATGAAATCAGTCGAAAGAGAAGAGTTTCGCGCTTGAAATGAGCCAAAAAAATCCTAAATACGCCTACTAGAAGATAAGATACAGCGGTTTAAAAACTCCGAAATTTTAAAAAATCAAAAATACCCTTCCACTATTTTGAATATAGCGTCTGAACCGTTTCTCTCCGAAAAACCCGAATGAAACGAGTCGAAAGAGGAGAGTTTCTCGCTTAAAATGTGCCAAAAAACTCCTAAATACGCCTACTAGAAGATAAGATACAGCGGTTTAAAAACTTCGAAATTTTAAAAAATCAAAAATACCCTTCCACTATTTTGAATATAGCGTCTGAACCGTTTCTCTCGGAAAAACCCGAATGAAATCAGTCGAAAGAGGAGAGTTTCGCGCTTGAAATGAGCCAAAAAAATCCTAAATACGCCTACTAGAAGATAAGATACAGCGGTTTAAATATTCCGAAATTTTAAAAAATCAAAATCACCCTTCCACTATTTTGATTATAGCGTCTGAACCGTTTCTCTCCGAAAAACCCGAATGAAACGAGTCGAAAGAGGAGAGTTTCTCGCTTGAAATGAGCCAAAAAAATCCTAAATACGCCTACTAGAAGATAAGATACAGCGGTTTAAAAACTTCGAAATTTTAAAAAATCAAAAATACCCTTCCACTATTTTGATTATAGCGTCTGAACCGTTTCTCTCCGAATAACCCGAATGAAATCAGTCGAAAGAGGAGAGTTTCGCGCTTGAAATGAGCCAAAAAAATCTTAAATTCGCCTACTAGAAGATAAGATACAGCGGTTTAAAAATTCCGAAATTTTAAAAAATCAAAAATACCCTTCCACTATTTTGAATATAGAGTCTGAACCGTTTCTCTCCGAAAAACCCGAATGAAATCAGTCGAAAGAGGAGAGTTTCTTGCTTGTAAGGAGCCAAAAAAATCCTAAATACGCCTACTAGAAGATAAGATACAGCGGTTTTAAAACTTCGAAATTTTAAAAAATCAAAAATACCCTTCCACTCTTTTGAATATAGCGTCTGAACCGTTTCTCTCCGAAAAACTCGAATGAAACGAGTCGAAAGAGGAGAGTTTCGCGCTTGAAATTAGCCAAAAAAATCCTAAATGCGCCTACTAGAAGATAAGATACTGCGGTTTAAAATCTACGAAATTTTAAAAAATCAAAAATACCCTTCCACTATTTTGATTATAGCGTCTGAACAGTTTCTCTCCGAAAAACCCGAATGAAACGAGTCGAAAGAGGAAAGTTTCTCGCTTAAAATGTGCCAAAAAACTCCTAAATACGCCTACTAGAAGATAAGATACAGCGGTTTAAAAACTTCGAAATTTTAAAAAATCAAAAATACCCTTCCACTATTTTGAATATAGCGTCTGAACCGTTTCTCTCGGAAAAACCCGAATGAAATCAGTCGAAAGAGGAGAGTTTCGCGCTTGAAATGAGCCAAAAAAATCCTAAATACGCCTACTACAAGATAAGATACAGCGGTTTAAATATTAAATAAAGCGGTTAAATATTCTTGAAATTTTAAAAAATCAAAATCACCCTTCCACTATTTTGATTATAGCGTCTAAACCGTTTCTCTCCGAAAAACCCGAATGAAACGTGTCGAAAGAGGAAAGTTTCTCGCTTGAAATGAGCCAAAAAACTCCTACATACGCCTACTAGAAGATAAGATACAGCGGTTTAAAAACTTCGAAATTTTAAAAAATCAAAAATACCTTTCCACTATTTTGATTATAGCGTCTGAACCGTTTCTCTCCGAAAAACCCGAATGAAACGTGTCGAAAGACGAAAGTTTCTCGCTTGAAATGAGCCAAAAAACTCCTACATACGCCTACTAGAAGATAAGATACAGCGGTTTAAAAATTCCGAAATTTTAAAAAATCAAAAATACCCTTCCACTCTTTTGAATATAGAGTCTGAACCGTTTCTCTCCGAAAAACCCGAATGAAATCAGTCGAAAGGGGAGAGTTTCTTGCTTGTAAGGAGCCAAAAAAATCCTAAATACGCCTACTAGAAGATATGATACAGCGGTTTTATAACTACGAAATTTTAAAAAATCAAAAATACCCTTACACTATTTTGATTATAGCGTCTGAACCGTTTCTCTCCGAAAAACTCAAATGAAATCAGTCGAAAGAGAAGAGTTTCGCGCTTGAAATGAGCCAAAAAAATCCTAAATACGCCTACTAGAAGATAAGATACAGCGGTTTAAAAATTCCGAAATTTTAAAAAATCAAAAATACCCTTCCACTATTTTGAATATAGCGTCTGAACCGTTTCTCTCCGAATAACCCGAATGAAACGAGTCGAAAGAGGAGAGTTTCTCGCTTAAAATGTGCCAAAAAACTCCTAAATACGCCTACTAGAAGATAAGATACAGCGGTTTAAAAACTTCGAAATTTTAAAAAATCAAAAATACCTTTCCACTATTTTGATTATAGCGTCTGAACCGTTTCTCTCCGAAAAACCCGAATGAAACGTGTCGAAAGAGGAGAGTTTCGCGCTTGTAAGGAGCCAAAAAAATCCTAAATACGCCTACTAGAAGATAAGATACAGCGGTTTAAAAACTTCGAAATTTTAAAAAATCAAAAATACCTTTCCACTATTTTGATTATAGCGTCTGAACCGTTTCTCTCCGAAAAACCCGAATGAAACGTGTCGAAAGACGAAAGTTTCTCGCTTGAAATGAGCCAAAAAACTCCTACATACGCCTACTAGAAGATAAGATACAGCGGTTTAAAAATTCCGAAATTTTAAAAAATCAAAAATACCCTTCCACTCTTTTGAATATAGAGTCTGAACCGTTTCTCTCCGAAAAACCCGAATGAAATCAGTCGAAAGGGGAGAGTTTCTTGCTTGTAAGGAGCCAAAAAAATCCTAAATACGCCTACTAGAAGATATGATACAGCGGTTTTATAACTACGAAATTTTAAAAAATCAAAAATACCCTTACACTATTTTGATTATAGCGTCTGAACCGTTTCTCTCCGAAAAACTCAAATGAAATCAGTCGAAAGAGAAGAGTTTCGCGCTTGAAATGAGCCAAAAAAATCCTAAATACGCCTACTAGAAGATAAGATACAGCGGTTTAAAAATTCCGAAATTTTAAAAAATCAAAAATACCCTTCCACTATTTTGAATATAGCGTCTGAACCGTTTCTCTCCGAAAAACCCGAATGAAACGAGTCGAAAGAGGAGAGTTTCTCGCTTGTAATGTGCCAAAAAACTCCTAAATACGCCTACTAGAAGATAAGATACAGCGGTTTAAAAACTTCGAAATTTTAAAAAATCAAAAATACCCTTCCACTATTTTGAATATAGCGTCTGAACCGTTTCTCTCGGAAAAACCCGAATGAAATCAGTCGAAAGAGGAGAGTTTCGCGCTTGAAATGAGCCAAAAAAATCCTAAATACGCCTACTAGAAGATAAGATACAGCGGTTTAAAAATTACGAAATTTTAAAAAATCAAAAATACCCTTCCACTATTTTGATTATAGAGTCTGAACCGTTTCTCTCCGAAAAACCCGAATGAAATCTGTCGAAAGAGGAGAGTTTCTCGCTTGAAATGAGCCAAAAAAATCCTAAATTCGCCTACTAGAAGATAAGATACAGCGGTTTAAAAATTTCGAAATTTTAAAAAATCAAAAATACCCTTCCACTATTTTGAATATAGAGTCTGAACCGTTTCTCTCCGAAAAACCCGAATGAAATCAGTCGAAAGAGGAGAGTTTCTTGCTTGTAAGGAGCCAAAAAAATCCTAAATACGCCTACTAGAAGATAAGATACAGCGGTTTTAAAACTTCGAAATTTTAAAAAATCAAAAATACCCTACCACTATTTTGAATATAGCGTCTGAACCGTTTCTCTCCGAAAAACTCGAATGAAACCAGTCGAAAGAGGAGAGTTTCGCGCTTGAAATGAGCCAAAAAAATCCTAAATACGCCTACTAGAAGATAAGATACAGCGGTTTAAAATCTACGAAATTTTAAAAAATCAAAAATACCCTTCCACTATTTTGATTATAGCGTCTGAACAGTTTCTCTCCGAAAAACCCGAATGAAACGAGTCGAAAGAGGAGAGTTTCTCGCTTAAAATGTGCCAAAAAACTCCTAAATACGCCTACTAGAAGATAAGATACAGCGGTTTAAAAACTTCGAAATTTTAAAAAATCAAAAATACCCTTCCACTATTTTGAATATAGCGTCTGAACCGTTTCTCTCGGAAAAACCCGAATGAAATCAGTCGAAAGAGGAGAGTTTCGCGCTTGAAATGAGCCAAAAAAATCCTAAATACGCCTACTACAAGATAAGATACAGCGGTTTAAATATTCCGAAATTTTAAAAAATCAAAATCACCCTTCCACTATTTTGATTATAGCGTCTAAACCGTTTCTCTCCGAAAAACCCGAATGAAACGTGTCGAAAGAGGAAAGTTTCTCGCTTGAAATGAGCCAAAAAACTCCTACATACGCCTACTAGAAGATAAGATACAGCGGTTTAAAAACTTCGAAATTTTAAAAAATCAAAAATACCTTTCCACTATTTTGATTATAGCGTCTGAACCGTTTCTCTCCGAAAAACCCGAATGAAACGTGTCGAAAGACGAAAGTTTCTCGCTTGAAATGAGCCAAAAAACTCCTACATACGCCTACTAGAAGATAAGATACAGCGGTTTAAAAATTCCGAAATTTTAAAAAATCAAAAATACCCTTCCACTCTTTTGAATATAGAGTCTGAACCGTTTCTCTCCGAAAAACCCGAATGAAATCAGTCGAAAGGGGAGAGTTTCTTGCTTGTAAGGAGCCAAAAAAATCCTAAATACGCCTACTAGAAGATATGATACAGCGGTTTTATAACTACGAAATTTTAAAAAATCAAAAATACCCTTCCACTATTTTGATTATAGCGTCTGAACCGTTTCTCTCCGAAAAACTCAAATGAAATCAGTCGAAAGAGAAGAGTTTCGCGCTTGAAATGAGCCAAAAAAATCCTAAATACGCCTACTAGAAGATAAGATACAGCGGTTTAAAAATTCCGAAATTTTAAAAA
>NW_028256444.1:0-11498 GCF_048593485.1 Apis florea | reverse complement strand
TTTAAAAACTACGAAATTTTAAAAAATCAAAAATACCCTTCCACTATTTTGAATATAGCGTCTGAACCGTTTCTCTCCGAAAAACCCGAATGAAATCTGTCGAAAGAGGAGAGTTTCTCGCTTGAAATGAGCCAAAAAAATCCTAAATACGCCTACTAGAAGATAAGATACAGCGGTTTAAAAACTTCGAAATTTTAAAAAATCAAAAATACCCTTCCACTATTTTGAATATAGCGTCTGAACCGTTTCTCTCCGAAAAACCCGAATGAAATCAGTCGAAAGAGGAGAGTTTCTCGCTTGAAATGAGCCAAAAAAGTCCTAAATACGCCTACTAGAAGATAAGATACAGCGGTTTAAAAACTACGAAATTTTAAAAAATCAAAAATACCCTTCTACTATTTTGAATATAGCGTCTGAACCGTTTCTCTCCGGAAAACTCGAATGAAACCTGTCAAAAGAGGAGAGTTTCGCGCTTGAAATGAGCCAAAAAAAATCCTAAATACGCCTACTAGAAGATAAGATACAGCGGTCTAAAAACTTCGAAATTTTAAAAAATCAAAAATACCCTTCCACTATTTTGAATATAGCGTCTGAACCGTTTCTCTCCGAAAAACCCGAATGAAATAAGTCGAAAGAGGAGAGTTTCTCGCTTGAAATGAGCCAAAAAATCCTAAATACGCCTACTAGAAGATAAGATACAGCGGTTTAAATACTTCAAAATTTTAAAAAATCAAAAATACCCTTCCACTATTTTGAATATAGCGTCTGAACCGTTTCTCTCCGAAAAACCCGAATGAAATCAGTCGAAAGAGGAGAGTTTCTCGCTTGAAATGAGCCTAAAAAATCCTAAATACGCCTACTAGAAGATAAAATACAGCGGTTTAAAAACTTCGAAATTTTAAAAAATCAAAAATACCCTTCCACTATTTTGAATATAGCGTCTGAACCGTTTCTCTCCGAAAAACCCGAGTAAAATCAGTCGAAAGAGGAGAGTTTCGCGCTTGTAAGGAGCCAAAAAAATCCTAAATATGCCTACTAGAAGATAAGATACAGCGGTTTAAAATCTACGAAATTTTAAAAAATCAAAAATACCCATCCACTATTTTGAATATACCGTCTGAACCGTTACTCTCCGAAAAACCCGAATGAAATCGGTCGAAAGAGGAGAGCTTGGCGCTTGTAAGGAGCCAAAAAAATCCTAAATACCCCTATTAGTAGATAAGGTACAGCGGTTTAAAAATTCCGAAATTTTATTTAATCAAAAATACCCTTCCACTATTTTGAATATAGCGTCTGAACCGTTTCTCTCTGAAAAACTCGAATGAAACGAGTCGAAGGAGGAGAGTTTCGCACTTGAAATGAACCAAAAAAATCCTAAATACGCCTACTAGAAGATAAGATACAGCGGTCTAAATACTTCGAAATTTTAAAAAATCAAAAATACCCTTCCACTATTTTGAATATAGCGTCTGAACCGTTTCTCTCCGAAAAACCCGAATGAAATAAGTCGAAAGAGGAGAGTTTCTCGCTTGAAATGAGCCAAAAAATCCTAAATACGCCTACTAGAAGATAAGATACAGCGGTTTAAATACTTCGAAATTTTATTTAATCAAAAATACCCTTCCACTATTTTGAATATAGCGTCTGAACCGTTTCTCTCTGAAAAACTCGAATGAAACGAGTCGAAGGAGGAGAGTTTCGCACTTGAAATGAACCAAAAAAATCCTAAATACGCCTACTAGAAGATAAGATACAGCGGTCTAAATACTTCGAAATTTTAAAAAATCAAAAATACCCTTCCACTATTTTGAATATAGCGTCTGAACCGTTTCTCTCCGAAAAACCCGAATGAAATAAGTCGAAAGAGGAGAGTTTCTCGCTTGAAATGAGCCAAAAAATCCTAAATACGCCTACTAGAAGATAAGATACAGCGGTTTAAATACTTCGAAATTTTATATAATCAAAAATACCCTTCCACTATTTTGAATATAGCGTCTGAACCGTTTCTCTCCGAAAAACCCGAATGAAATCAGTCGAAAGAGGAGAGTTTCTCGCTTGAAATGAGCCAGAAAAATCCTAAATACGCCTACGAGAAGATAAGATACAGCGGTTTAAATACTACGAAATTTTAAAAAATCAAAAATACCCTTCCACTATTTTGAATATACCGTCTGAACCGTTTCTCACCGAAAAACCCGAATGAAATCAGTCGAAAGAGGAGAGTTTGGCGCTTGTAAGGAGCCAAAAAAACCTAAATACCCCTATTAGTAGATAAGGTACAGCGGTTTAAAAATTCCGAAATTTTAAATAATCAAAAATACCCTTCCACTATTTTGAATATAGCGTCTGAACCGTTTCTCTCTGAAAAACTCGAATGAAACGAGTCGAAGGAGGAGAGTTTCGCGCTTGAAATGAGCCAAAAAAATCCTAAATACGCCTACTAGAAGATAAGATACAGCGGTTTAAATACTACGAAATTTTAAAAAATCAAAAATACCCTTCCACTATTTTGAATATAGCGTCTGAACCGTTTCTCTCCGAAAAACCCGGATGAAACGAATCGAAAGAGGAGAGTTTCGCGCTTGAAATGAGCCGAAAAAATCCTAAATACGCCTACTAGAAAATAAGATACAGCGGTTTAAATACTACGAAATTTTAAAAAATCAAAAATACCCTTCCACTATTTTGAATATAGCGTCTGATCCGTTTCTCTCTGAAAAACTCGAATGAAACGAGTCGAAGGAGGAGAGTTTCGCGCTTGAAATGAACCAAAAAAATCTTAAATACGCCTACTAGAAGATAAGATACAGCGGTTTAAAAACTACGAAATTTTAAAAAATCAAAAATACCCTTACACTATTTTGAATATAGCGTCTGAACCGTTTATCTCCGAGAAACTCGAATGAAACCTGTCGAAAGAGGAGAGTTTCGCGCTTGAAATGAGCCAAAAAAATCCTAAATACGCCTACTAGAAGATAAGATACAGCGGTCTAAAAACTTCGAAATTTTAAAAAATCAAAAATACCCTTCCACTATTTTGAATATAGCGTCTGAACCGTTTCTCTCCGAAAAACCCGAATGAAATAAGTCGAAAGAGGAGAGTTTCTCGCTTGAAATGAGCCAAAAAATCCTAAATACGCCTACTAGAAGATAAGATACAGCGGTTTAAATACTTCGAAATTTTAAAAAATCAAAAATACCCTTCTACTATTTTGAATATAGCGTCTGAACCGTTTCTCTCCGGAAAACCCGAATGAAACGATTCGAAAGAGGAGAGTTTGGCGCTTGTAATGAGCCAAAAAAATCCTAAATACGCCTATTAGTAGATAAGGTACAGCGGTTTAAAAATTCCGAAATTTTATTTAATCAAAAATACCCTTCCACTATTTTGAATATAGCGTCTGAACCGTTTCTCTCTGAAAAACTCGAATGAAACGAGTCGAAGGAGGAGAGTTTCGCGCTTGAAATGAACCAAAAAAATCTTAAATACGCCTACTAGAAGATAAGATACAGCGGTTTAAATACTACGAAATTTTAAAAAATCAAAAATACTCTTCCACTATTTTGAATATAGCGTCTGAACCGTTTATCTCCGAGAAACTCGAATGAAACCTGTCGAAAGAGGAGAGTTTCGCGCTTGAAATGAGCCAAAAAAATCCTAAATACGCCTACTAGAAGATAAGATACAGCGGTTTAAATACTTCGAAATTTTAAAAAATCAAAAATACCCTTCCACTATTTTGAATATAGCGTCTGAACCGTTTCTCTCCGAAAAACCCGAATGAAACGATTCGAAAGAGGAGAGTTTCGCGCTTGAAATGAGCCAAAAAAATCCTAAATACGCCTACTAGAAGGTAAGATACAGCGGTTTAAATACTACGAAATTTTAAAAAATCAAAAATACCCTTCCACTATTTTGAATATAGCGTCTGAACCGTTTCTCTCCGAAAAACCCGAATGAAACGATTCGAAAGAGGAGAGTTTCGCGCTTGAAATGAGCCAAAAAAATCCTAAATACGCCTACTAGAAGATAAGATACAGCGGTTTAAAAACTACGAAATTTTAAAAAATCAAAAATACCCTTACACTATTTTGAATATAGCGTCTGAACCGTTTATCTACGAGAAACCCGAATGAAATAAGTCGAAAGAGGAGAGTTTCGCGCTTGTAAGGAGCCAAAAAAATCCTAAATACGCCTACTAGAAGATAAAATACTGCGGTTTAAAAACTACGAAATTTTAAAAAATCAAAAATACCCTTCCACTATTTTGAATATAGCGTCTGAACCGTTTCTCTCCGAAAAACTCGAATGAAACCTGTCGAAAGAGGAGAGTTTCGCGCTTGAAATGAGCAAAAAAAATCCTAAATACGCCTACTAGAAGATAAGATACAGCGGTTTAAAAACTACGAAATTTTAAAAAATCAAAGTACCCTTCCACTATTTTGAATATACCGTCTGAACCGTTTCTCTCCGAAAAACCCGAATGAAATCAGTCGAAAGAGGAGAGTTTGGCGCTTGTAAGGAGCCAAAAAAATCCTAAATACGCCTATTAGAAGATAAGGTACAGCGGTTTAAAAATTCCGAAATTTTAAAAAATCAAAAATACCCTTCTACTATTTTGAATATAGCGTCTGAACCGTTTCTCTCCGAAAAACTCGAATGAAACGAGTCGAAGGAGGAGAGTTTCGCGCTTGAAATGAGCCAAAAAAATCTTAAATACGCCTACTAGAAGATAAGATACAGCGGTTTAAATACTACGAAATTTTAAAAAATCAAAAATACCCTTCCACTATTTTGAATATAGCGTCTGAACCGTTTCTCTCCGAAAAACCCGGATGAAACGATTCGAAAGAGGAGAGTTTCGCGCTTGAAATGAGCCAAAAAAATCCTAAATACGCCTACTAGAAGATAAGATACAGCGGTTTAAATATTCCGAAATTTTAAAAAATCAAAAATACCCTTACACTATTTTGAATATAGCGTCTGAACCGTTTATCTCCGAGAAACCCGAATGAAATCAGTCGAAAGAGGAGAGTTTCGCGCTTGTAAGGAGCCAAAAAAATCCTAAATACGCCTACTAGAAGATAAAATACAGCGGTTTAAAAACTACGAAATTTTAAAAAATCAAAAACACCCTTCCACTATTTTGAATATAGCGTCTGAACCGTTTCTCTCCGAAAAACTCGAATGAAACCTGTCGAAAGAGGAGAGTTTCGCGCTTGAAATGAGAAAAAAAAATCCTAAATCCGCCTACTAGAAGATAAGATACAGCGGTTTAAATACTACGAAATTTTAAAAAATCAAAAATACCCTTCCACTATTTTGAATATAGCGTCTGAACCGTTTCTCTCCGAAAAACCCGAATGAAATCAGTCGAAAGAGGAGAGTTTCTCGCTTGAAATGAGCCAAAAAATCCCAAATAAGCCTACTAGAAGGTAAGATACAGCGGTTTAAATACTTCGAAATTTTAAAAAATCAAAAATACCTTTCTACTATTTTGAATATAGCGACTGAACCGTTTCTCTCCGGAAAACCCGAATGAAACGATTCGAAAGAGGAGAGTTTCGCGCTTGAAATGAGCCAAAAAAATCCTAAATACGCCTACTAGAAGATAAGATACAGCAGTTTAAATACTACGAAATTTTAAAAAATCAAAAATACCCTTCCACTATTTTGAATATAGCGTCTGAACCGTTTCTCTCCGAAAAACCAGAATGAAATCAATCGAAAGAGGAGAGTTTCTCGCTTGAAATGAGCCAGAAAAATCCTAAATACGCCTACTAGAAGATAAGATACAGCGGTTTAAAAACTACGAAATTTTAAAAAATCAAAGTACCCTTCCACTATTTTGAATATACCGTCTGAACCGTTTCTCTCCGAAAAACTCGAATGAAACGAGTCGAAGGAGGAGAGTTTCGCGCTTGAAATGAACCAAAAAAATCTTAAATACGCCTACTAGAAGATAAGATACAGCGGTTTAAATACTTCGAAATTTTAAAAAATCAAAAATACCCTTCTACTATTTTGAATATAGCGTCTGAACCGTTTCTCTCCGGAAAACCCGAATGAAACGATTCGAAAGAGGAGAGTTTCGCGCTTGAAATGAGCCAAAAAAATCCTAAATACGCCTACTAGAAGATAAGATACAGCGCTTTAAATACTACGAAATTTTAAAAAATCAAAAATACCCTTCCTCTATTTTGAATATAGCGTCTGAACCGTTTCTCTCCGAAAAACCAGAATGAAATCAATCGAAAGAGGAGAGTTTCTCGCTTGAAATGAGCCAGAAAAATCCTAAATACGCCTACTAGAAGATAAGATACAGCGGTTTAAATACTACGAAATTTTAAAAAATCAAAGTATCCTTCCACTATTTTGAATATACCGTCTGAACCGTTTCTCTCCGAAAAACCCGGATGAAACGATTCGAAAGAGGAGAGTTTCTTGCTTGAAATGAGCCAAAAAATCCTAAATACGCCTACTAGAAGATAAGATACAGCGGTTTAAATACTTCGAAATTTTAAAAAATCAATAATACCCTTCTACTATTTTGAATATAGCGTCTGAACCGTTTCTCTCCGGAAAACCCGAATGAAACGATTCGAAAGAGGAGAGTTTCGCGCTTGAAATGAGCAAAAAAAATCCTAAATACGCCTACTAGAAGATAAGATACAGCGGTTTAAATACTTCGAAATTTTAAAAAATCATAAATACCCTTCTACTATTTTGAATATAGCGTCTGAACCGTTTCTCTCCGAAAAACCCGAATGAAACGATTCGAAAGAGGAGAGTTTCGCGCTTGAAATGAGCCAAAAAAATCCTAAATACGCCTACTAGAAGATAAAATACTGCGGTTTAAAAACTACGAAATTTTAAAAAATCAAAAATACCCTTCCACTATTTTGAATATAGCGTCTGAACCGTTTCTCTCCGAAAAACTCGAATGAAACCTGTCGAAAGAGGAGAGTTTCGCGCTTGAAATGAGCAAAAAAAATCCTAAATACGCCTACTAGAAGATAAGATACAGCGGTTTAAAAACTACGAAATTTTAAAAAATCAAAAATACCCTTCCACTATTTTGAATATAGCGTCTGAACCGTTTCTCTCCGAAAAACCCGAATGAAATAAGTCGAAAGAGGAGAGTTTCTCGCTTGAAATGAGCAAAAAAAATCCTAAATACGCCTACTAGAAGATAAGATACAGCGGTTTAAATACTTCGAAATTTTAAAAAATCAAAAATACCCTTCCACTATTTTGAATATAGCGTCTGAACCATTTCTCCCCGAAAAACCAGAATGAAATCAATCGAAAGAGGAGAGTTTCTCGCTTGAAATGAGCCAGAAAAATCCTAAATACGCCTACTAGAAGATAAGATACAGCGGTTTAAATACTACGAAATTTTAAAAAATCAAAAATACCCTTCCACTATTTTGAATATAGCGTCTGAACCGTTTCTCTCCGAAAAACCCGAATGAAACGATTCGAAAGAGGAGAGTTTCGCGCTTGAAATGAGCCAAAAAAATCCTAAATACGCCTACTAGAAGATAAGATACAGCGGTTTAAAAACTACGAAATTTTAAAAAATCAAAAATACCCTTACAATATTTTGAATATAGCGTCTGAACCGTTTATCTACGAGAAACCCGAATGAAATAAGTCGAAAGAGGAGAGTTTCGCGCTTGTAAGGAGCCAAAAAAATCCTAAATACGCCTACTAGAAGATAAGATACTGCGGTTTAAAAACTACGAAATTTTAAAAAATCAAAAATACCCTTCCACTATTTTGAATATAGCGTCTGAACCGTTTCTCTCCGAAAAACTCGAATGAAACCTGTCGAAAGAGGAGAGTTTCGCGCTTGAAATGAGCAAAAAAAATCCTAAATACGCCTACTAGAAGATAAGATACAGCGGTTTAAAAACTACGAAATTTTAAAAAATCAAAAATACCCTTCCACTATTTTGAATATAGCGTCTGAACCGTTTCTCTCCGAAAAACCCGAATGAAATAAGTCGAAAGAGGAGAGTTTCTCGCTTGAAATGAGCAAAAAAAATCCTAAATACGCCTACTAGAAGATAAGATACAGCGGTTTAAATACTTCGAAATTTTAAAAAATCATAAATACCCTTCTACTATTTTGAATATAGCGTCTGAACCGTTTCTCTCCGGAAAACCCGAATGAAACGATTCGAAAGAGGAGAGTTTCGCGCTTGAAATGAGCCAAAAAAATCCTAAATACGCCTACTAGAAGATAAGATACAGCGGTTTAAATACTACGAAATTTTAAAAAATCAAAAATACCCTTCCACTATTTTGAATATAGCGTCTGAACCGTTTCTCTCCGAAAAACCCGAATGAAACGATTCGAAAGAGGAGAGTTTCGCGCTTGAAATGAGCCAAAAAAATCCTAAATACGCCTACTAGAAGATAAGATACAGCACTTTAAATACTACGAAATTTTAAAAAATCAAAAATACCCTTCCTCTATTTTGAATATTGCGTCTGAACCATTTCTCCCCGAAAAACCAGAATGAAATCAATCGAAAGAGGAGAGTTTCTCGCTTGAAATGAGCCAGAAAAATCCTAAATACGCCTACTAGAAGATAAGATACAGCGGTTTAAATACTACGAAATTTTAAAAAATCAAAGTATCCTTCCACTATTTTGAATATACCGTCTGAACCGTTTCTCTCCGAAAAACCCGGATGAAACGATTCGAAAGAGGAGAGTTTCTTGCTTGAAATGAGCCAAAAAATCCTAAATACGCCTACTAGAAGATAAGATACAGCGGTTTAAATACTTCGAAATTTTAAAAAATCAATAATACCCTTCTACTATTTTGAATATAGCGTCTGAACCGTTTCTCTCCGGAAAACCCGAATGAAACGATTCGAAAGAGGAGAGTTTCGCGCTTGAAATGAGCAAAAAAAATCCTAAATACGCCTACTAGAAGATAAGATACAGCGGTTTAAATACTTCGAAATTTTAAAAAATCATAAATACCCTTCTACTATTTTGAATATAGCGTCTGAACCGTTTCTCTCCGAAAAACCCGAATGAAACGATTCGAAAGAGGAGAGTTTCGCGCTTGAAATGAGCCAAAAAAATCCTAAATACGCCTACTAGAAGATAAAATACTGCGGTTTAAAAACTACGAAATTTTAAAAAATCAAAAATACCCTTCCACTATTTTGAATATAGCGTCTGAACCGTTTCTCTCCGAAAAACTCGAATGAAACCTGTCGAAAGAGGAGAGTTTCGCGCTTGAAATGAGCAAAAAAAATCCTAAATACGCCTACTAGAAGATAAGATACAGCGGTTTAAAAACTACGAAATTTTAAAAAATCAAAAATACCCTTCCACTATTTTGAATATAGCGTCTGAACCGTTTCTCTCCGAAAAACCCGAATGAAATAAGTCGAAAGAGGAGAGTTTCTCGCTTGAAATGAGCCAAAAAAATCCTAAATACGCCTACTAGAAGATAAGATACAGCGGTTTAAATACTTCGAAATTTTAAAAAATCAAAAATACCCTTCCACTATTTTGAATATAGCGTCTGAACCGTTTCTCCCCGAAAAACCAGAATGAAATCAGTCGAAAGAGGAGAGTTTCTCGCTTGAAATGAGC
Organism: Apis florea; assembly: GCF_048593485.1. Lineage (NCBI taxonomy): Eukaryota > Metazoa > Arthropoda > Insecta > Hymenoptera > Apidae > Apis > Apis florea. The sequence goes on along the minus strand of NW_028256444.1, from coordinate 1,873 downwards.
CAGAAAAATCCTAAATACGCCTACTAGAAGATAAGATACAGCGGTTTAAATACTACGAAATTTTAAAAAATCAAAAATACCCTTCCACTATTTTGAATATAGCGTCTGAACCGTTTCTCTCCGAAAAACCCGAATGAAACGAGTCGAAAGAGGAGAGTTTCGCGCTTGAAATGAGCCAAAAAAATCCTAAATACGCCTACTAGAAGATAAGATACAGCGGTTTAAAAACTACGAAATTTTAAAAAATCAAAAATACCCTTACAATATTTTGAATATAGCGTCTGAACCGTTTATCTACGAGAAACCCGAATGAAATAAGTCGAAAGAGGAGAGTTTCGCGCTTGTAAGGAGCCAAAAAAATCCTAAATACGCCTACTAGAAGATAAAATACTGCGGTTTAAAAACTACGAAATTTTAAAAAATCAAAAATACCCTTCCACTATTTTGAATATAGCGTCTGAACCGTTTCTCTCCGAAAAACTCGAATGAAACCTGTCGAAAGAGGAGAGTTTCGCGCTTGAAATGAGCCAAAAAAATCCTAAATACGCCTACTAGAAGATAAGATACAGCGGTTTAAAAACTACGAAATTTTAAAAAATCAAAAATACCCTTCCACTATTTTGAATATAGCGTCTGAACCGTTTCTCTCCGAAAAACCCGAATGAAATAAGTCGAAAGAGGAGAGTTTCTCGCTTGAAATGAGCCAAAAAAATCCTAAATACGCCTACTAGAAGATAAGATACAGCGGTTTAAATACTTCGAAATTTTAAAAAATCATAAATACCCTTACAACTATTTTGAATATAGCGTCTGAACCGTTTATCTCCGAGAAACCCGAATGAAATGAGTCGAAAGAGGAGAGTTTCGCGCTTGTAAGGAGCCAAAAAAATCCTAAATACGTCTACTAGAAGATAAAATACTGCGGTTTAAATACTACGAAATTTTAAAAAATCAAAAATACCCTTCCACTATTTTGAATATAGCGTCTGAACCGTTTCTCTCCGTAAAACTCGAATGAAACCTGTCGAAAGAGGAGAGTTTCGCGCTTGAAATGAGCCAAAAAAATCCTAAATACGCCTACTAGAAGATAAGATACAGCGGTTTAAAAACTACGAAATTTTAAAAAATCAAAAATACCCTTCCACTATTTTGAATATAGCGTCTGAACCGTTTCTCTCCGAAAAACCCGAATGAAATAAGTCGAAAGAGGAGAGTTTCGCGCTTGAAATGAGCCAAAAAAATCCTAAATACGCCTACTAGAAGATAAGATACAGCGGTTTAAATACTTCGAAATTTTAAAAAATCAAAAATACCCTTCTACTATTTTGAATATAGCGTCTGAACCGTTTCCCTCCGGAAAACCCGAATGAAACGATTCGAAAGAGGAGAGTTTCGCGCTTGAAATGAGCCAAAAAAATCCTAAATACGCCTACTAGAAGATAAGGTACAGCGGTTTAAATACTACGAAATTTTAAAAAATCAAAAATACCCTTCCACTATTTTGAATATAGCGTCTGAACCGTTTCTCTCCGAAAAACTCGAATGAAACCTGTCGAAAGAGGAGAGTTTCGCGCTTGAAATGAGCCAAAAAAATCCTAAATACGCCTACTAGAAGATAAGATACAGCGGTCTAAAAACTTCGAAATTTTAAATAATCAAAAATACCCTTCCACTATTTTGAATATAGCGTCTGAACCGTTTCTCTCCGAAAAACCCGAATGAAATCAGTCGAAAGAGGAGAGTTTGGCGCTTGTAAGGAGCCAAAAAAATCCTAAATACGCCTATTAGAAGATAAGGTACAGCGGTTTAAAAATTACGAAATTTTAAATAATCAAAAATACCCTTCCACTATTTTGAATATAGCGTCTGAACC
>NW_028256443.1:0-3226 GCF_048593485.1 Apis florea | reverse complement strand
TTTCGAAGTTTTTAAACCGCTGTATCTTATCTTCTAGTAGGCGTATTTAGGATTTTTTTGGCTCATTTCAAGCGAGAAACTCTCCTCTTTCGACTGATTTCATTCGGGTTTTTCGGAGAGAAACGGTTCAGACGCTATATTCAAAATAGTGGAAGGGTATTTTTGATTTTTTAAAATTTCGAAGTTTTTAGACCGCTGTATCTTATCTTCTAGTAGGCGTATTTAGGATTTTTTTGGCTCATTTCAAGCGCGAAACTCTCCTCTTTCGACTGGTTTCATTCGGGTTTTTCGGAGAGAAACGGTTCAGACGCTATATTCAAAATAGTGGAAGGGTATTTTTGATTTTTTAAAATTTCGTAGTTTTTAAACCGCTGTATCTTATCTTCTAGTAGGCGTATTTAGGATTTTTTTGGCTCATTTCAAGCGCGAAACTCTCCTCTTTCGACTCGTTTCATTCGGGTTTTTCGGAGAGAAACGGTTCAGACGCTATATTCAAAATAGTGGAAGGGTATTTTTGATTTTTTAAAATTTCGAAGTTTTTAAACCGCTGTATCTTATCTTCTAGTAGGCGTATTTAGGATTTTTTTGGCTCATTTCAAGCGCGAAACTCTCCTCTTTCGACTGATTTCATTCGGGTTTTTCGGAGAGAAACGGTTCAGACGCTATATTCAAAATAGTGGAAGGGTATTTTTGATTTTTTAAAATTTCGTAGTTTTTAAACCGCTGTATCTTATCTTCTAGTAGGCGTATTTAGGATTTTTTTGGCTCATTTCAAGCGCGAAACTCTCCTCTTTCGATTGGTTTCATTCGGTTTTTCGGAGAGAAACGGTTCAGACGCTATATTCAAAATAGTGGATGGGTATTTTTGATTTTTTAAAATTTCGTAGTTTTTAAACCGCTGTATCTTATCTTCTAGTAGGCGTATTTAGGATTTTTTTGGCTCATTACAAGCGCGAAACTCTCCTCTTTCGACTGGTTTCATTCGGGTTTTTCGGAGAGAAACGGTTCAGACGCTATATTCAAAATAGTGGAAGGGTATTTTTGATTTTTTAAAATTTCGAAGTATTTAAACCGCTGTATCTTATCTTCTAGTAGGCGTATTTAGGATTTTTTTGGCTCATTTCAAGCGAGAAACTCTCCTCTTTCGACTTATTTCATTCGGGTTTTTCGGAGAGAAACGGTTCAGACGCTATATTCAAAATAGTGGCAGGGTATTTTTGATTTTTTAAAATTTCGAAGTATTTAGACCGCTGTATCTTATCTTCTAGTAGGCGTATTTAGGATTTTTTTGGCTCATTTCAAGCGCGAAACTCTCCTCTTTCGACAGGTTTCATTCGAGTTTTTCGGAGATAAACGGTTCAGACGCTATATTCAAAATAGTGTAAGGGTATTTTTGATTTTTTAAAATTTCGTAGTTTTTAAACCGCTGTATCTTATCTTCTAGTAGGCGTATTTAAGATTTTTTTGGTTCATTTCAAGTGCGAAACTCTCCTCCTTCGACTCGTTTCATTCGAGTTTTTCAGAGAGAAACGGTTCAGACGCTATATTCAAAATAGTGGAAGGGTATTTTTGATTAAATAAAATTTCGGAGTTTTTAAACCGCTGTATCTTATCTACTAGTAGGGGTATTTAGGATTTTTTTGGCTCCTTACAAGCGCCAAGCTCTCCTCTTTCGACCGATTTCATTCGGGTTTTTCGGAGAGTAACGGTTCAGACGGTATATTCAAAATAGTGGAAGGGTATTTTTGATTTTTTAAAATTTCGTAGTTTTTAAACCGCTGTATCTTATCTTCTAGTAGGCGTATTTAGGATTTTTCTGGCTCATTTCAAGCGAGAAACTCTCCTCTTTCGATTGATTTCATTCTGGTTTTTCGGGGAGAAATGGTTCAGACGCAATATTCAAAATAGTGGATGGGTATTTTTGATTTTTTAAAATTTCGTAGATTTTAAACCGCTGTATCTTATCTTCTAGTAGGCATATTTAGGATTTTTTTGGCTCCTTACAAGCGCGAAACTCTCCTCTTTCGACTGATTTTACTCGGGTTTTTCGGAGAGAAACGGTTCAGACGCTATATTCAAAATAGTGGAAGGGTATTTTTGATTTTTTAAAATTTCGAAGTTTTTAAACCGCTGTATTTTATCTTCTAGTAGGCGTATTTAGGATTTTTTAGGCTCATTTCAAGCGAGAAACTCTCCTCTTTCGACTTATTTCATTCGGGTTTTTCGGAGGGAAACGGTTCAGACGCAATATTCAAAATAGTAGAAGGGTATTTTTGATTTTTTAAAATTTTGAAGTATTTAAACCGCTGTATCTTATCTTCTAGTAGGCGTATTTAGGATTTTTTGGCTCATTTCAAGCGAGAAACTCTCCTCTTTCGACTGATTTCATTCGGGTTTTTCGGAGAGAAACGGTTCAGACGCTATATTCAAAATAGTGGAAGGGTATTTTTGATTTTTTAAAATTTCGAAGTTTTTAGACCGCTGTATCTTATCTTCTAGTAGGCGTATTTAGGATTTTTTTTGGCTCATTTCAAGCGCGAAACTCTCCTCTTTTGACAGGTTTCATTCGAGTTTTTCGGAGAGAAACGGTTCAGACGCTATATTCAAAATAGTAGAAGGGTATTTTTGATTTTTTAAAATTTCGTAGTTTTTAAACCGCTGTATCTTATCTTCTAGTAGGCGTATTTAGGATTTTTTTGGCTCCTTACAAGCGCGAAACTCTCCTCTTTCGACTGATTTTATTCGGGTTTTTCGGAGAGAAACGGTTCAGACGCTATATTCAAAATAGTGGAAGGGTATTTTTGATTTTTTAAAATTTCGAAGTTTTTAGACCGCTGTATCTTATCTTCTAGTAGGCGTATTTAGGATTTTTTTGGCTCATTTCAAGCGAGAAACTCTCCTCTTTCGAAAGATTTCATTCGGGTTTTTCGGAGAGAAACGGTTCAGACGCTATATTCAAAATAGTGGAAGGGTATTTTTGATTTTTTAAAATTTCGTAGTATTTAAAGCGCTGTATCTTATCTTCTAGTAGGCGTATTTAGGATTTTTTTGGCTCATTTCAAGCGCGAAACTCTCCTCTTTCGAATCGTTTCATTCGGGTTTTTCGGAGAGAAACGGTTCAGACGCTATATTCAAAATAGTGGAAGGGTATTTTTGATTTTTTAAAATATCGTAGTTTTTAAACCGCTGTATCTTATCTTCTAGTAGGCGTATTTAGGATTTTTTT
>NW_028256442.1:0-7833 GCF_048593485.1 Apis florea | reverse complement strand
ATTTTAAAAAATCAAAAATACCCTCCAATCTTTTGAATATAGCGTCTGAACCGTTTCTCTCCGAAAAACCCGAATGAAATGAGTCGAAAGAGGAAAGTTTCCCGCTGAAATGAGCCAAAAAATACTAAATACGCCTACTAGAAGACAAGATACAGAGGTTTAAATATTCCGAAATTTTAAAAAATCAAAAATAGCCTTCCACTATTTTGAATATAGCGTCTGAACCGTTTCTCTCCGAAAAACCAGAATAAAACGTGTCGAAAGAGGAGAGTTTCGCGCTTGAAACGAGCCAAAAGAATCCTAAATACGCCTACTAGAAGATAAGATACAGCGGTTTAAAGACATCGAAATTTTAAAAAATCAAAAATACCCTCCAATCTTTTGAATATAGCGTCTGAACAGTTTCTCTCCGAAAAACCCGAATGAAATGAGTCGAAAAAGGAGAGTTTCACGTATGAAGGGAGCCAAAAAAATCCTAAATACGCCTATTAGAAGACAAGATACAGAGGTTTAAAAATTCCGAAATTTTAGAAAATCAAAAATAGCCTTCCACTATTTTGAAGATAGCGTCTGAACCGTTTCTCTCCGAAAAACCGGAATGAAACGAGTCGAAAGAGGAGAGTTTCGCGCTTGAAATGAGCTCAAAAAATCCTAAATACGCTTACTAGAAGATAAGATACAGAGGTTTAAATATTCCGAAATTTTAAAAAATCAAAAATACCCTTACACTGTTTTGAATATAGCGTCTGAACCGTTTCTCTCCGAAAAACCCGAATGAAATGAGTCGAAAGAGGAGAGTTTCCCGCTTGTATGGAGCCAAAAAAATTCTAAATACAACTACTAGAAGATAAGATACAGCGGTTTAAAAACATAGAAATTTTAAAAAATCAGAAATACCCTTCCACTATTTTGAATATTGCGTCTGAACCGTTTCTCTCCGAAAAACGCGAATGAAAGGATTCGAAAGAGGAGAGTTTCGCGCTTGTTAGGAGCCAAAAAAATCCTAAATACGCCTACTAGAAGATAATATACAGAGGTTTAAAAATTCCGAAATTTTAAAAAATCAAAAATACCCTCCAATCTTTTGAATATAGCGTCTGAACAGTTTCTCTCCGAAAAACCCGAATGAAATGAGTCGAAAGAAGAGAGTTTCGCGCTTGAAATTAGCCAAAAAAATCCTAAATACGCCTACTAGAAGACAAGATACAGAGGTTTAAAAATTCCGAAATTTTAAAAAATCAAAAATAGCCTTCCACTATTTTGAATATAGCGTCTGAACCGTTTCTCTCCGGAAATCCCGAAAGAAATGATTCGAAAGAGGAGAGATTCGCCCTTGTAAGGAGCCAAAAAAATCCTAAATACGCCTACTAGAAGATAAGATACAGCGGTTTAAATACTTCGAAATTTTGAAAAATCAAAAGTACCCTACCAATCTTTTGAATATAGCGTCTGAACCGTTTCTCTCCGAAAAACCCGAATGAAAGGATTCGAAAGAGGAGAGTTTCGCGCTTGTTAGGAGCCAAAAAAATCCTAAATACGCCTACTAGAAGACAATATACAGCGGTTTAAAGACATCGAAATTTTAAAAAATCAAAAATACCCTCCAATCTTTTGAATATAGCGTCTGAACAGTTTCTCTCCGAAAAACCCGAATGAAATGAGTCGAAAGAGGAGAGTTTCGCGCTTGAAATTAGCCAAAAAAATCCTAAACACGCCTACTAGAAGACAAGATACAGAGGTTTAAAAATTCCGAAATTTTAAAAAATCAAAAATAGCCTTCCACTATTTTGAATATAGCGTCTGAACCGTTTCTCTCCGGAAAAGCCGAATGAAATGATTCGAAAGAGGAGAGATTCGCGCTTGTAAGGAGCCAAAAAAATCCTAAATACGCCTACTAGAAGATAAGATACAGCGGTTTAAATACTTCGAAATTTTGAAAAATCAAAAGTACCCTACCAATCTTTTGAATATAGCGTCAGAACCGTTTCTCTCCGAAAAACCCGAATGAAAGGATTCGAAAGAGGAGAGTTCCGCGCATGAAATGAGCCAAAAAAATCCTAAATACGCCTACTAGAAGATCAGATACAGCGGTTTAAAAATTCCGAAATTTTAAAAAATCAAAAATACCCTTCCACTATTTTGAAGCTAGCGTCTGAACCGTTTCTCTCCGAAAAACCGGATTGAAACTAGTCGAAAGAGGAGAGTTTCGCGCTTGAAAGGAGCCAAAAAAATCCTAAATACGCCTACTAGAAGATAAGATACAGCGGTTTAAATACATGGAAATTTTAAAAAATCAGAAATACCCTTCCAGTATTTTGAATATTGCGTCTGAACCGTTTCTCTCCGAAAAACCCGAATGAATGAGTTGAAAGAGGAGAGTTCCGCGCTTGAAATGAGCCAAAAAAATCCTAAATGCGCCTAATTGAAGATAAGATACAGCGGTTTAAAAATTCCGAAATTTTAAAAAATCAAAATTACTCTTCCACTATTTTGAAGATAGCGTCTGAACCGTTTCTCTCCGAAAAACCCGAATGAAATGAGTCGAAAGAGGAGAGTTTCGCTCTTGAAATGAGCCAAAAAATCCTAAATACGCCTACTAGAAGACAAGATACAGAGGTTTAAATATTCCGAAATTTTAAAAAATCAAAAATAGCCTTCCACTATTTTGAATATAGCGTCTGAACCGTTTCTCTCCGAAAAACCAGAATGAAATGTGTCGAAAGAGGAGAGTTTCGCGCTTGAAACGAGCCAAAACAATCCTAAATACGCCTACTAGAAGATAAGATACAGCGGTTTAAAGACATCGAAATTTTAAAAAATCAAAAATACCCTCCAATCTTTTGAATATAGCGTCTGAACAGTTTCTCTCCGAAAAACCCGAATGAAATGAGTCGAAAAAGGAGAGTTTCGCGTATGAAGGGAGCCAAAAAAATCCTAAATACGCCTACTAGAAGATAAGATACAGCTGTTTAAAAATTCCGAAATTTTAAAAAATCAAAAATACCCTTCCACTTTTTTGAATATAGCGTCTGAACCGTTTCTCTCCGAAAAACCCGAATGAAATGAGTCGAAAGAGGAGAGTTTCGCGCTTGAAATGTGCCAAAAAAATCCTAAATACGCCTACTAGAAGACAAGATACAGAGGTTTAAAAATTCCGAAATTTTAAAAAATCAAAAATAGCCTTCCACTATTTTGAAGATAGCGTCTGAACCGTTTCTCTCCGAAAAACCCGAATGAAATGAGTCGAAAGAGGAGAGTTTCGCGCTTGAAATTAGCCAAAAAAATCCTAAATGCGCCTACTAGAAGATAAGATACAGCGGTTTAAATACTTCGAAATTTTAAAAAATCAAAAATACCCTTCCACTATTTTGAATATAGCGTCTGAACCGATTCTCTCCGAAAAACCGGATTGAAACTAGTCGAAAGAGGAGAGTTTCGCGCTTGAAAGGAGCCAAAAAAATCCTAAATTCGCCTACTAGAAGATACGATACAGCGGTTTAAATACTTCGAAATTTTGAAAAATCAAAAATACCCTTCCACTATTTTGAATATGGCGTCTGAACCGTTTCTCTCCGAATAACCGGAATGAAACGAGTCGAAAGAGGAGAGTTTCGCGCTTGAAAGGAGCCAAAAAAATCCTAAATACGCCTACTAGAAGATAAGATACAGCTGTTTAAAAATTCCGAAATTTTAAAAAATCAAAAATAGCCTTCCACTATTTTGAATATAGCGTCTGAACCGTTTCTCTCCGGAAAAGCCGAATGAAATGAGTCGAAAGAGGAGAGTTTCGCGCTTGTAAGGAGCCAAAAAAATCCTAAATACGCCTACTAGAAGATAAGATACAGCGGTTTAAATACTTCGAAATTTTGAAAAATCAAAAGTACCCTACCAATCTTTTGAATATAGCGTCTGAACCGTTTCTCTCCGAAAAACCCGAATGAAACGATTCGAAAGAGGAGAGTTTCGCGCTTGTTAGGAGCCAAAAAAATCCTAAATACGCCTACTAGAAGATAAGATACAGCGGTTTAAATACTTGGAATTTTTAAAAAATCAGAAATACCCTTCCCCTATTTTGAATATTGCGTCTGAACCGTTTCTCTCCGAAAAACCCGAATGAAATGAGTCAAAAGAGGAGAGTTCCGCGCATGAAATGAGCCAAAAAAATCCTAAATACGCCTACTAGAAAATCAGATACAGCGGTTTAAAAATTCCGAAATTTTAAAAAATCAAAAATACCCTTCCACTATTTTGAAGCTAGCGTCTGAACCGATTCTCTCCGAAAAACCGGATTGAAACTAGTCGAAAGAGGAGAGTTTCGCGCTTGAAAGAGCCAAAAAAATCCTAAATGCGCCTACTAGAAGATACGATACAGCGGTTTAAATACTTCGAAATTTTGAAAAAACAAAAATACCCTTCCACTATTTTGAATATAGCGTCTGAACCGTTTCTCTCCGAAAAACCGGAATGAAACGAGTCGAAAGAGGAGAGTTTCGCGCTTGAAAGGAGCCAAAAAAATCCTAAATACGCCTACTAGAAGATAAGATACAGCGGTTTAAATATTTCGAAATTTTGAAAAATCAAAAGTACCCTACCAATCTTTTGAATATAGCGTCTGAACCGTTTCTCTCCGAAAAACCCGAATGAAAGGATTCGAAAGAGGAGAGTTTCGCGCTTGTTAGGAGCCAAAAAAATCCTAAATACGCCTACTAGAAGATAAGATACAGCGGTTTAAAGACATCGAAATTTTAAAAAATCAGAAATACCCTTCCAGTATTTTGAATATTGCGTCTGAACCGTTTCTCTCCGAAAAACCCGAATGAATGAGTTGAAAGAGGAGAGTTCCGCGCTTGAAATGAGCCAAAAAAATCCTAAATGCGCCTAATTGAAGATAAGATACAGCGGTTTAAAAATTCCGAAATTTTAAAAAATCAAAATTACTCTTCCACTATTTTGAAGATAGCGTCTGAACCGTTTCTCTCCGAAAAACCCGAATGAAATGAGTCGAAAGAGGAGAGTTTCCCTCTTGAAATGAGCCAAAAAATCCTAATACGCCTACTAGAAGACAAGATACATAGGTTTAAATATTCCGAAATTTTAAAAAATCAAAAATACCCTTCCACTATTTTGAATATAGCGTCTGAACCGTTTCTCTCCGAAAACCGGAATGAAACGTGTCGAAAGAGAAGAGTTTCGCGCTTGAAACGAGCCAAAACAATTCTAAATACGCCTACTAGAAGATAAGATACAGCGGTTTAAAGACATCGAAATTTTAAAAAATCAAAAATACCCTCCAATCTTTTGAATATAGCGTCTGAACAGTTTCTCTCCGAAAAACCCGAATGAAATGAGTCGAAAAAGGAGAGTTTCGCGTATGAAGGGAGCCAAAAAAATCCTAAATACGCCTACTAGAAGATAAGATACAGCTGTTTAAAAATTCCGAAATTTTAAAAAATCAAAAATACCCTTCCACTTTTTTGAATATAGCGTCTGAACCGTTTCTCTCCGAAAAACCCCAATGAAATGAGTCGAAAGAGGAGAGTTTCGCGCTTGAAATGTGCCAAAAAAATCCTAAATACGCCTACTAGAAGACAAGATACAGAGGTTTAAAAATTCCGAAATTTTAAAAAATCAAAAATAGCCTTCCACTATTTTGAAGATAGCGTCTGAACCGTTTCTCTCCGAAAAACCCGAATGAAATGAGTCGAAAGAGGAGAGTTTCGCGCTTGAAATTAGCCAAAAAAATCCTAAATGCGCCTACTAGAAGATACGATACAGCGGTTTAAATACTTCGAAATTTTGAAAAATCAAAAATACCCTTCCACTATTTTGAATATAGCGTCTGAACCGTTTCTCTCCGAAAAACCGGAATGAAACGAGTCGAAAGAGGAGAGTTTCGCGCTTGAAAGGAGCCAAAAAAATCCTAAATACGCCTACTAGAAGATAAGATACAGCGGTTTAAATACTTGGAATTTTTAAAAAATCAGAAATACCCTTCCCCTATTATGAATATTGCGTCTGAACCGTTTCTCTCCGAAAAACCGGAATGAAACGAGTCGAAAGAGGAGAGTTTCGCGCTTGAAAGGAGCCAAAAAAATCCTAAATACGCCTACTAGAAGATAAGATACAGCGGTTTAAATACTTCGAAATTTTGAAAAATCAAAAGTACCCTTCCACTCTTTTGAAGATAGCGTCTGAACCGTTTCTCTCCGAAAAACCGGATTGAAATGAGTCGAAAGAGGAGAGTTTCGCGCTTGAAAGTAGCCAAAAAAATCCTAAATACGCCTACTAGAAGATAAGATACAGCGGTTTAAAAATTCCGAAATTTTAAAAAATCAAAAATAGCCTTCCACTATTTTGAATATAGCGTCTGAACCGTTTCTCTCCGAAAAACCGGAATGAAATGATTCGAAAGAGGAGAGTTTCGCCCTTGTAAGGAGCCAAAAAAATCCTAAATACGCCTACTAGAAGATAAGATACAGCGGTTTAAATACTTCGAAATTTTGAAAAATCAAAATACCCTACCAATCTTTTGAATATAGCGTCTGTACCGTTTCTCTCCGAAAAACCCGAATGAAAGGATTCGAAAGAGGAGAGTTTCGCGCTTGTTAGGAGCCAAAAAAATCCTAAATACGCCTACTAGAAGATAAGATACAGCGGTTTAAATACTTGGAATTTTTAAAAAATCAGAAATACCCTTCCCCTATTTTGAATATTGCGTCTGAACCGTTTCTCTCCGAAAAACCCGAATGAAATGAGTCGAATGAGGAGAGTTCCGCGCATGAAATGAGCCAAAAAAATCCTAAATACGCCTACTAGAAAATCAGATACAGCGGTTTAAAAATTCCGAAATTTTAAAAAATCAAAAATACCCTTCCACTATTTTGAAGATAGCGTCTGAACCGATTCTCTCCGAAAAACCGGATTGAAACTAGTCGAAAGAGGAGAGTTTCGCGCTTGAAAGGAGCCAAAAAAATCCTAAATTCGCCTACTAGAAGTTACGATACAGCGGTTTAAATACTTCGAAATTTTGAAAAATCAAAAATACCCTTCCACTATTTTGAATATAGCGTCTGAACCGTTTCTCTCCGAAAAACCGGAATGAAACGAGTCGAAAGAGGAGAGTTTCGCGCTTGAAAGGAGCCAAAAAAATCCTAAATACGCCTACTAGAAGATAAGATACAGCGGTTTAAATACTTCGAAATTTTGAAAAATCAAAAGTACCCTCCAATCTTTTGAATATAGCGTCTGAACAGTTTCTCTCCGAGAAACCCGAATGAAATGAGTCGAAAAAGGAGAGTTTCGCGTATGAAGGGAGCCAAAAAAATCCTAAATACGCCAACTAGAAGATAAGATACAGCTGTTTAAAAATTCCGAAATTTTAAAAAATCAAAAATACCCTTCCACTATTTTGAATATAGCGTCTGAACCGTTTCTCTCCGAAAAACCCCAATGAAATGAGTCGAAAGAGGAGAGTTTCGCGCTTGAAATGTGCCAAAAAAATCCTAAATACGCCTACTAGAAGATAAGATACAGCGGTTTAAAAATTCCAAAATTTTAAAAAATCAAAAATGCCCTCCAATCTTTTGAATATAGCGTCTGAACCGTTTCTCTCCGAAAAATCGGAATGAAACGAGTCGAAAGAGGAGAGTTTCGCGCTTGAAAGGAGCAAAAAAATCCTAAATACGCCTACTAGGAGATAAGGTACAGCGGTTTAGATACTCCGAAATTTTAAAAAATCAAAAATAGCCTTTCATTAATTTGAATATAGCGTCTGAACCGTTTCTCTCCGGAAAACCCGAATGAAATGATTCGAAAGAGGAGAGATTCGCCCTT
>NW_028256441.1:0-20038 GCF_048593485.1 Apis florea | reverse complement strand
AGCGGGAAACTTTCCTCTTTCGACTCATTTCATTCGGGTTTTTCGGAGAGAAACGGTTCAGACGCTATATTCAAAAGATTGGAGGGCATTTTTGATTTTTTAAAATTTTGGAATTTTTAAACCGCTGTATCTTATCTTCTAGTAGGCGTATTTAGGATTTTTTTGGATCGTTTCAAGCGCGAAACTCTCCTCTTTGGACACGTTTCATTCCGGTTTTTCGGAAAGAAACGGTTCAGACGCTATATCCAAAATAGTGGAAGGGTATTTTTGATTTTTCAAAATTTCGAAGTATTTAAACCGCTGTATCTTATCTTCTAGTATTTAGGATTTTTTTGGCTTCTTTCAAGCGCGAAACTCTCCTCTTTCGACTCGTTTCATTCCGGTTTTTCGGAGAGAAACGGTTCAGACGCTATATTCAAAATAGTGGAAGGGTATTTTTGATTTTTCAAAATTTCGAAGTATTTAAACCGCTGTATCGTATCTTCTAGTAGGCGCATTTAGGATTTTTTTGGCTCCTTTCAAGCGCGAAACGCTCCTCTTTCGACTAGTTTCAATCCGGTTTTTCGGAGAGAATCGGTTCAGACGCAAGCTTCAAAATAGTGGAAGGGTATTTTTGTTTTTTTAAAATTTCGGAATTTTTAAACCGCTGTATCTGATTTTCTAGTAGGCGTATTTAGGATTTTTTTGGCTCCCTTCATGCGCGAAACTCTCCTTTTTCGACTCATTTCATTCGGGTTTTTCGGAGAGAAACGGTTCAGACGATATATTCAAAAGATTGGAGGGTATTTTTGATTTTTTAAAATTTCGATGTCTTTAAACCGCTGTATCTTATCTTCTAGTAGGCGTATTTAGGATTTTTTTGGCTCGTTTCAAGCGCGAAACTCTCCTCTTTCGACACGTTTCATTCTGGTTTTTCGGAGAGAAACGGTTCAGACGCTATATTCAAAATAGTGGAAGGCTATTTTTGATTTTTTAAAATTTCGGTATATTTAAACCGCTGTATCTTATCTTCTATTAGGCGCATTTAGGATTTTTTTGGCTCATTTCAAGCGCGGAACTCTCCTCTTTCGACTCGTTTCATTCCGGTTTTTCGGAGAGAAACGGTTCAGACGCAATATTCAAAATACTGGAAGGGTATTTTTGATTTTTTAAAATTTCGGAATTTTTAAACAGCTGTATCTTATCTTCTAGTAGGCGTATTTAGGATTTTTTTGGCTCCCTTCATACGCGAAACTCTCCTTTTTCGACTCATTTCATTCGGGTTTTTCGGAGAGAAACTGTTCAGACGCTATATTCAAAAGATTGGAGGGTATTTTTGATTTTTTAAAATTTCGATGTCTATAAACCGCTGTATCTTATCTTCTAGTAGGCGTATTTAGGATTTTTTTGGCTCACTTCAAGCGCGAAACTCTCCTCTTTCGACTCGTTTCATTCCGGTTTTTCGGAGAGAAACGGTTCAGACGCTATCTTCAAAATAGTGGAAGGCAATTTTTGATTTTTTAAAATTTCGGAATTTTTAAACCTCTGTATCTTGTCTTCTAGTAGGCGTATTTAGGATTTTTTTGGCTCATTTCAAGCGCGAAACTCTCCTCTTTCGACTCATTTCATTGGGGTTTTTCGGAGAGAAACGGTTCAGACGCTATATTCAAAAGAGTGGAAGTGTATTTTTGATTTTACAAAATTTCGAAGTATTTAAACCGCTGTATCGTATCTTCTAGTAGGTGCATTTAGGATTTTTTTGGCTCCTTTCGAACGCGAAACTCTCCTCTTTCGACTAGTTTCATTCCGGTTTTTCGGAGAGAAACGGTTCAGACGCTAGCTTCAAAATAGTGGAAGGGTATTTTTGATTTTTTAAAATTTCGGAATTTTTAAACCGCTGTATCTGATTTTCTAGTAGGCGTAATTAGGATTTTTTGGCTCATTTCAAGCGGGAAACTTTCCTCTTTCGACTCATTTCATTCGGGTTTTTCGGAGAGAAACGGTTCAGACGCTATATTCAAAAGATTGGAGGGCATTTTTGATTTTTTAAAATTTTGGAATTTTTAAACCGCTGTATCTTATCTTCTAGTTGGCGTATTTAGGATTGTTTTGGCTCGTTTCAAGCTCGAAACTCTCCTCTTTCGACTCGTTTCATTCTGGTTTTTCGGAGAGAAACGGTTCAGACGCTATATCCAAAATAGTGGAAGGGTATTTTTGATTTTTCAAAATTTCGAAGTATTTAAACCGCTGTATCTTATCTTCTAGTATTTAGGATTTTTTTGGCTTCTTTCAAGCGCGAAACTCTCCTCTTTCGACTCGTTTCATTCCGGTTTTTCGGAGAGAAACGGTTCAGACGCTATATTCAAAATAGTGGAAGGGTATTTTTGATTTTTCAAAATTTCGAAGTATTTAAACCGCTGTATCGTATCTTCTAGTAGGCGCATTTAGGATTTTTTTGGCTCCTTTCAAGCGCGAAACGCTCCTCTTTCGACTAGTTTCAATCCGGTTTTTCGGAGAGAATCGGTTCAGACGCTAGCTTCAAAATAGTGGAAGGGTATTTTTGTTTTTTTAAAATTTCGGAATTTTTAAACCGCTGTATCTGATTTTCTAGTAGGCGTATTTAGGATTTTTTTGGCTCCCTTCATGCGCGAAACTCTCCTTTTTCGACTCATTTCATTCGGGTTTTTCGGAGAGAAACGGTTCAGACGATATATTCAAAAGATTGGAGGGTATTTTTGATTTTTTAAAATTTCGATGTCTTTAAACCGCTGTATCTTATCTTCTAGTAGGCGTATTTAGGATTTTTTTGGCTCGTTTCAAGCGCGAAACTCTCCTCTTTCGACACGTTTCATTCTGGTTTTTCGGAGAGAAACGGTTCAGACGCTATATTCAAAATAGTGGAAGGCTATTTTTGATTTTTTAAAATTTCGGTATATTTAAACCGCTGTATCTTATCTTCTATTAGGCGCATTTAGGATTTTTTTGGCTCATTTCAAGCGCGGAACTCTCCTCTTTCAACTCATTCATTCGGGTTTTTCGGAGAGAAACGGTTCAGACGCAATATTCAAAATACTGGAAGGGTATTTTTGATTTTTTAAAATTTCGGAATTTTTAAACAGCTGTATCTTATCTTCTAGTAGGCGTATTTAGGATTTTTTTGGCTCCCTTCATACGCGAAACTCTCCTTTTTCGACTCATTTCATTCGGGTTTTTCGGAGAGAAACTGTTCAGACGCTATATTCAAAAGATTGGAGGGTATTTTTGATTTTTTAAAATTTCGATGTCTATAAACCGCTGTATCTTATCTTCTAGTAGGCGTATTTAGGATTTTTTTGGCTCACTTCAAGCGCGAAACTCTCCTCTTTCGACTCGTTTCATTCCGGTTTTTCGGAGAGAAACGGTTCAGACGCTATCTTCAAAATAGTGGAAGGCTATTTTTGATTTTTTAAAATTTCGGAATTTTTAAACCGCTGTATCTTGTCTTCTAGTAGGCGTATTTAGGATTTTTTTGGCACATTTCAAGCGCGAAACTCTCCTCTTTCGACTCATTTCATTGGGGTTTTTCGGAGAGAAACGGTTCAGACGCTATATCCAAAATAGTGGAAGGGTATTTTTGATTTTTCAAAATTTCGAAGTATTTAAACCGCTGTATCTTATCTTCTAGTATTTAGGATTTTTTTGGCTTCTTTCAAGCGCGAAACTCTCCTCTTTCGACTCGTTTCATTCCGGTTTTTCGGAGAGAAACGGTTCAGACGCTATATTCAAAATAGTGGAAGGGTATTTTTGATTTTTCAAAATTTCGAAGTATTTAAACCGCTGTATCGTATCTTCTAGTAGGCGCATTTAGGATTTTTTTGGCTCCTTTCAAGCGCGAAACTCTCCTCTTTCGACTAGTTTCAATCCGGTTTTTCCGAGAGAATCGGTTCAGACGCTAGCTTCAAAATAGTGGAAGGGTATTTTTGTTTTTTTAAAATTTCGGAATTTTTAAACCGCTGTATCTGATTTTCTAGTAGGCGTATTTAGGTTTTTTTGGCTCCCTTCATGCGCGAAACTCTCCTTTTTCGACTCATTTCATTCGGGTTTTTCGGAGAGAAACGGTTCAGACGATATATTCAAAAGATTGGAGGGTATTTTTGATTTTTTAAAATTTCGATGTCTTTAAACCGCTGTATCTTATCTTCTAGTAGGCGTATTTAGGATTTTTTTGGCTCGTTTCAAGCGCGAAACTCTCCTCTTTCGACACGTTTCATTCTGGTTTTTCGGAGAGAAACGGTTCAGACGCTATATTCAAAATAGTGGAAGGCTATTTTTGATTTTTTAAAATTTCGGTATATTTAAACCGCTGTATCTTATCTTCTATTAGGCGCATTTAGGATTTTTTTGGCTCATTTCAAGCGCGGAACTCTCCTCTTTCAACTCATTCATTCGGGTTTTTCGGAGAGAAACGGTTCAGACGCAATATTCAAAATACTGGAAGGGTATTTTTGATTTTTTAAAATTTCGGAATTTTTAAACAGCTGTATCTTATCTTCTAGTAGGCGTATTTAGGATTTTTTTGGCTCCTAACAAGCGCGAAAGTCTCCTTTTCGGACTCATTTCATTCGGGTTTTTCGGAGAGAAACTGTTCAGACGCTATATTCAAAAGATTGGAGGGTATTTTTGATTTTTTAAAATTTCGATGTCTATAAACCGCTGTATCTTATCTTCTAGTAGGCGTATTTAGGATTTTTTTGGCTCACTTCAAGCGCGAAACTCTCCTCTTTCGACTCGTTTCATTCCGGTTTTTCGGAGAGAAACGGTTCAGACGCTATCTTCAAAATAGTGGAAGGCAATTTTTGATTTTTTAAAATTTCGGAATTTTTAAACCTCTGTATCTTGTCTTCTAGTAGGCGTATTTATGATTTTTTTGGCACATTTCAAGCGCGAAACTCTCCTCTTTCGACTCATTTCATTGGGGCTTTTCGGAGAGAAACGGTTCAGACGCTATATTCAAAATAGTGGAAGTGTATTTTTGATTTTACAAAATTTCGAAGTATTTAAACCGCTGTATCGTATCTTCTAGTAGGTGCATTTAGGATTTTTTTGGCTAATTTCAAGCGCGAAACTCTCTTCTTTCGACTCATTTTATTCGGGTTTTTCGGAGAGAAACTGTTCAGACGCTATATTCAAAAGATTGGAGGGTATTTTTGATTTTTTAAAATTTCGATGTCTTTAAACCGCTGTATCTTATCTTCTAGTTGGCGTATTTAGGATTGTTTTGGCTCGTTTCAAGCGCGAAACTCTCCTCTTTCGACTCGTTTCATTCTGGTTTTTCGGAGAGAAACGGTTCAGACGCTATATTCAAAATAGTGGAAGGCAATTTTTGATTTTTTAAAATTTCGGAATATTTAAACCTCTGTATCTTGTCTTCTAGTAGGCATATTTAGGATTTTTTGGCTCATTTCAAGCGGGAAACTCTCCTCTTTCGACTCATTTCATTCGGGTTTTTCGGAGAGAAACGGTTCAGACGCTATCTTCAAAATAGTGGAAGAGTATTTTTGATTTTTTAAAATTTCGGAATTTTTAAACCGCTGTATCTTATCTTCTATTAGGCGCATTTAGGATTTTTTTGGCTCATTTCAAGCGCGGAACTCTCCTCTTTCAACTTATTCATTCGGGTTTTTCGGAGAGAAACGGTTCAGACGCAATATTCAAAATACTGGAAGGGTATTTTTGATTTTTTAAAATTTCGATGTCTTTAAACCGCTGTATCTTATCTTCTAGTAGGCGTATTTAGGATTTTTTTAGCTCCTTACATGCGCGAATCTCTCCTCTTTCGAAGCATTTCATTCCGGTTTTTCGGAGAGAAACGGTTCAGACTCTATATTCAAAATAGTGGAAGTGTATTTTTGATTTTTCAAAATTTCGAAGTATTTAAACCGCTGTATCGTATCTTCTAGTAGGTGCATTTAGGATTTTTTTGGCTCCTTTCAAGCGCGAAACTCTCCTCTTTCGACTAGTTTCATTCCGGTTTTTCGGAGAGAAACGGTTCAGACGCTAGCTTCAAAATAGTGAAAGGGTATTTTTGATTTTTTAAAATTTCGGAATTTTTAAACCGCTGTATCTGATTTTCTAGTAGGCGTAATTAGGATTTTTTTGGCTCATTTCATGCGCGGAACTCTCCTCTTTCGACTCATTTCATTCGGGTTTTTCGGAGAGAAACGGTTCAGACGCTATATTCAAAAGATTGGAGGGCATTTTTGATTTTTTAAAATTTTGGAATTTTTAAACCGCTGTATCTTATCTTCTAGTAGGCGTATTTAGGATTTTTTTGGATCGTTTCAAGCGCGAAACTCTCCTCTTTGGACACGTTTCATTCCGGTTTTTCGGAGAGAAACGGTTCAGACGCTATATCCAAAATAGTGGAAGGGTATTTTTGATTTTTCAAAATTTCGAAGTATTCAAACCGCTGTATCTTATCTTCTAGTATTTAGGATTTTTTTGGCTCCTTTCAAGCGCGAAACTCCCCTCTTTCGACACGTTTCATTCGGGTTTTTCGGAGAGAAACTGTTCAGACGCTATATTCAAAAGATTGGAGGGTATTTTTGATTTTTTAAAATTTCGATGTCTTTAAACCGCTGTATCTTATCTTCTAGTTGGCGTATTTAGGATTGTTTTGGCTCGTTTCAAGCGCGAAACTCTCCTCTTTCGACTAGTTTCATTCTGGTTTTTCGGAGAGAAACGGTTCTGACGCTAGCTTCAAAATAGTGGAAGGGTATTTTTGATTTTTTAAAATTTCGGAATTTTTAAACCGCTGTATCCGATTTTCTAGTAGGCGTAATTAGGATTTTTTTGGCTCATTTCATGCGCGGAACTCTCCTCTTTCGACTTATTTCATTCAGGTTTTTCGGAGAGTATCGGTTCAGACGCAATATTCAAAATAGGGGAAGGGTATTTTTGATTTTTTAAAATTTCGGAATATTTAAACCTCTGTATCTTATCTTCTAGTAGGCGTATTTAGGATTTTTTGGGCTCATTTCAAGCGCGAAACTCTCCTCTTTCGACTCGTTTCATTCCGGTTTTTCGGAGAGAAACGGTTCAGACGCTATCTTCAAAATAGTGGAAGGCAATTTTTGATTTTTTAAAATTTCGGAATTTTTAAACCTCTGTATCTTGTCTTCTAGTAGGCGTATTTAGGATTTTTTTGGCACATTTCAAGCGCGAAACTCGCCTCTTTCGACTCGTTTCATTGGGGTTTTTCGGAGAGAAACGGTTCAGACGCTATATTCAAAACAGTGGAAGGGTATTTTTGATTTTTTAAAATTTCGGAATTTTTAAACAGCTGTATCTTATCTTCTAGTAGGCGTATTTAGGATTTTTTTGGCTCCCTTCATACGCGAAACTCTCCTTTTTCGACTCATTTCCTTCGGGTTTTTCGGAGAGAAACTGTTCAGACGCTATATTCAAAAGATTGGAGGGTATTTTTGATTTTTTAAAATTTCGATGTCTTTAAACCGCTGTATCTTATCTTCTAGTTGGCGTATTTAGGATTGTTTTGGCTCGTTTCAAGCTCGAAACTCTCCTCTTTCGACTCGTTTCATTCTGGTTTTTCGGAGAGAAACGGTTCAGACGCTATATTCAAAATAGTGGAAGGCTATTTTTGATTTTTTAAAATTTCGGTATATTTAAACCGCTGTATCTTGTCTTCTAGTAGGCGTATTTAGGATTTTTTTGGCTCATTTCAAGCGCGGAACTCTTCTCTTTCGACTCATTCATTCGGGTTTTTCGGAGAGAAACGGTTCAGACGCTATATTCAAAATACTGGAAGGGTATTTTTGATTTTTTAAAATTTTGGAATTTTTAAACCGCTGTATCTTATCTTCTAGTAGGCGTATTTAGGATTTTTTTGGATCGTTTCAAGCGCGAAACTCTCCTCTTTGGACACGTTTCATTCCGGTTTTTCGGAGAGAAACGGTTCAGACGCTATATCCAAAATAGTGGAAGGGTATTTTTGATTTTTCAAAATTTCGAAGTATTTAAACCGCTGTATCTTATCTTCTAGTATTTAGGATTTTTTTGGCTTCTTTCAAGCGCGAAACTCTCCTCTTTCGACTCGTTTCATTCCGGTTTTTCGGAGAGAAACGGTTCAGACGCTATATTCAAAATAGTGGAAGGGTATTTTTGATTTTTCAAAATTTCGAAGTATTTAAACCGCTGTATCGTATCTTCTAGTAGGCGCATTTAGGATTTTTTTGGCTCCTTTCAAGCGCGAAACTCTCCTCTTTCGACTAGTTTCAATCCGGTTTTTCGGAGAGAATCGGTTCAGACGCTAGCTTCAAAATAGTGGAAGGGTATTTTTGTTTTTTTAAAATTTCGGAATTTTTAAACCGCTGTATCTGATTTTCTAGTAGGCGTATTTAGGATTTTTTTGGCTCCCTTCATGCGCGAAACTCTCCTTTTTCGACTCATTTCATTCGGGTTTTTCGGAGAGAAACGGTTCAGACGATATATTCAAAAGATTGGAGGGTATTTTTGATTTTTTAAAATTTCGATGTCTTTAAACCGCTGTATCTTATCTTCTAGTAGGCGTATTTAGGATTTTTTTGGCTCGTTTCAAGCGCGAAACTCTCCTCTTTCGACACGTTTCTTTCTGGTTTTTCGGAGAGAAACGGTTCAGACGCTATATTCAAAATAGTGGAAGGCTATTTTTGATTTTTTAAAATTTCGGTATATTTAAACCGCTGTATCTTATCTTCTATTAGGCGCATTTAGGATTTTTTTGGCTCATTTCAAGCGCGGAACTCTCCTCTTTCAACTCATTCATTCGGGTTTTTCGGAGAGAAACGGTTCAGACGCAATATTCAAAATACTGGAAGGGTATTTTTGATTTTTTAAAATTTCGGAATTTTTAAACAGCTGTATCTTATCTTCTAGTAGGCGTATTTAGGATTTTTTTGGCTCCCTTCATACGCGAAACTCTCCTTTTTCGACTCATTTCATTCGGGTTTTTCGGAGAGAAACTGTTCAGACGCTATATTCAAAAGATTGGAGGGTATTTTTGATTTTTTAAAATTTCGATGTCTATAAACCGCTGTATCTTATCTTCTAGTAGGCGTATTTAGGATTTTTTGGCTCACTTCAAGCGCGAAACTCTACTCTTTCGACTCGTTTCATTCCGGTTTTTCGGAGAGAAACGGTTCAGACGCTATCTTCAAAATAGTGGAAGGCAATTTTTGATTTTTTAAAATTTCGGAATTTTTAAACCTCTGTATCTTGTCTTCTAGTAGGCGTATTTATGATTTTTTTGGCACATTTCAAGCGCGAAACTCTCCTCTTTCGACTCATTTCATTGGGGTTTTTCGGAGAGAAACGGTTCAGACGCTATATTCAAAATAGTGGAAGTGTATTTTTGATTTTACAAAATTTCGAAGTATTTAAACCGCTGTATCGTATCTTCTAGTAGGTGCATTTAGGATTTTTTTGGCACCTTTCGAACGCGAAACTCTCCTCTTTCGACTAGTTTCATTCCGGTTTATCGGAGAGAAACGGTTCAGACGCTAGCTTCAAAATAGTGGAAGGGTATTTTTGATTTTTTAAAATTTCGGAATTTTTAAACCGCTGTATCTGATTTTCTAGTAGGCGTAATTAGGATTTTTTGGCTCATTTCAAGCGGGAAACTTTCCTCTTTCGACTCATTTCATTCGGGTTTTTCGGAGAGAAACGGTTCAGACGCTATATTCAAAAGATTGGAGGGCATTTTTGATTTTTTAAAATTTTGGAATTTTTAAACCGCTGTATCTTATCTTCTAGTTGGCGTATTTAGGATTGTTTTGGCTCCTTTCAAGCGCGAAACTCTCCTCTTTGGACACGTTTCATTCCGGTTTTTCGGAGAGAAACGGTTCAGACGCTATATCCAAAATAGTGGAAGGGTATTTTTGATTTTTCAAAATTTCGAAGTATTTAAACCGCTGTATCTTATCTTCTATTAGGCGCATTTAGGATTTTTTTGGCTCATTTCAAGCGCGGAACTCTCCTCTTTCAACTCATTCATTCGGGTTTTTCGGAGAGAAACGGTTCAGACGCAATATTCAAAATACTGGAAGGGTATTTTTGATTTTTTAAAATTTTGGAATATTTAAACCGCTGTATCTTATCTTCTAGTAGGCGTATTTAGGATTTTTTTGGATCGTTTCAAGCGCGAAACTCTCCTCTTTGGACACGTTTCATTCCGGTTTTTCGGAGAGAAACGGTTCAGACGCTATATCCAAAATAGTGGAAGGGTATTTTTGATTTTTCAAAATTTCGAAGTATTTAAACCGCTGTATCTTATCTTCTAGTATTTAGGATTTTTTTGGCTTCTTTCAAGCGCGAAACTCTCCACTTTCGACTCGTTTCATTCCGGTTTTTCGGAGAGAAACGGTTCAGACGCTATATTCAAAATAGTGGAAGGGTATTTTTGATTTTTCAAAATTTCGAAGTATTTAAACCGCTGTATCGTATCTTCTAGTAGGCGCATTTAGGATTTTTTTGGCTCCTTTCAAGCGCGAAACTCTCCTCTTCCGACTAGTTTCAATCCGGTTTTTCCGAGAGAATCGGTTCAGACGCTAGCTTCAAAATAGTGGAAGGGTATTTTTGTTTTTTTAAAATTTCGGAATTTTTAAACCGCTGTATCTGATTTTCTAGTAGGCGTATTTAGGATTTTTTTGGCTCCCTTCATGCGCGAAACTCTCCTTTTTCGACTCATTTCATTCGGGTTTTTCGGAGAGAAACGGTTCAGACGATATATTCAAAAGATTGGAGGGTATTTTTGATTTTTTAAAATTTCGATGTCTTTAAACCGCTGTATCTTATCTTCTAGTAGGCGTATTTAGGATTTTTTTGGCTCGTTTCAAGCGCGAAACTCTCCTCTTTCGACACGTTTCATTCTGGTTTTTCGGAGAGAAACGGTTCAGACGCTATATTCAAAAGAGTGGAAGGCTATTTTTGATTTTTTAAAATTTCGGTATATTTAAACCGCTGTATCTTATCTTCTATTAGGCGCATTTAGGATTTTTTTGGCTCATTTCAAGCGCGGAACTCTCCTCTTTCAACTCATTCATTCGGGTTTTTCGGAGAGAAACGGTTCAGACGCAATATTCAAAATACTGGAAGGGTATTTTTGATTTTTTAAAATTTCGGAATTTTTAAACAGCTGTATCTTATCTTCTAGTAGGCGTATTTAGGATTTTTTTGGCTCCTAACAAGCGCGAAAGTCTCCTTTTTCGACTCATTTCATTCGGGTTTTTCGGAGAGAAACTGTTCAGACGCTATATTCAAAAGATTGGAGGGTATTTTTGATTTTTTAAAATTTCGATGTCTATAAACCGCAGTATCTTATCTTCTAGTAGGCGTATTTAGGATTTTTTTGGCTCCCTTCAAGCGCGAAACTCTCCTCTTTCGACTCGTTTCATTCCGGTTTTTCGGAGAGAAACGGTTCAGACGCTATCTTCAAAATAGTGGAAGGCAATTTTTGATTTTTTAAAATTTCGGAATTTTTAAACCTCTGTATCTTGTCTTCTTGTAGGCGTATTTATGATTTTTTTGGCACATTTCAAGCGCGAAACTCTCCTCTTTCGACTCATTTCATTGGGGTTTTTCGGAGAGAAACGGTTCAGACGCTATATTCAAAATAGTGGAAGTGTATTTTTGATTTTTTAAAATTTCGGAATTTTTAAACAGCTGTATCTTATCTTCTAGTAGGCGTATTTAGGATTTTTTTGGCTCCCTTCATACGCGAAACTCTCCTTTTTCGACTCATTTCATTCGGGTTTTTCGGAGAGAAACTGTTCAGACGCTATATTCAAAAGATTGGAGGGTATTTTTGATTTTTTAAAATTTCGATGTCTATAAATCGCTGTATCTTATCTTCTAGTAGGCGTATTTAGGATTTTTTTGGCTCACTTCAAGCGCGAAACTCTCCTCTTTCGACTAGTTTCATTCCGGTTTTTCGGAGAGAAACGGTTCAGACGCTAGCTTCAAAATAGTGGAAGGGTATTTTTGATTTTTTAAAATTTCGGAATTTTTAAACCGCTGTATCTGATTTTCTAGTAGGCGTATTTAGGATTTTTTTGGCTCATTTCATGCGCGGAACTCTCCTCTTTCGACTCATTTCATTCGGGTTTTTCGGAGAGAAACGGTTCAGACGCTATATTCAAAAGATTGGAGGGCATTTTTGATTTTTTAAAATTTTGGAATTTTAAACCGCTGTATCTTATCTTCTAGTATTTAGGATTTTTTTGGCTCCTTTCAAGCGCGAAACTCACCTCTTTCGACTCGTTTCATTCCGGTTTTTCGGAGAGAAACGGTTCAGACGCTATATTCAAAATAGTGGAAGGGTATTTTTGATTTTTCAAAATTTCGAAGTATTTAAACCGCTGTATCGTATCTTCTAGAAGGCGCATTTAGGATTTTTTTGGCTCCTTTCAAGCGCGAAACTCTCCTCTTTCGACTAGTTTCAATCCGGTTTTTCGGAGAGAATCGGTTCAGACGCTAGTTTCAAAATAGTGGAAGGGTATTTTTGATTTTTTAAAATTTCGGAATTTTTAAACCGCTGTATCTGATTTTCTAGTAGGCGTATTTAGGATTTTTTTGGCTCCCTTCATGCGCGAAACTCTCCTTTTTCGACTCATTTCATTCGGGTTTTTCGGAGAGAAACGGTTCAGACGATATATTCAAAAGATTGGAGGGTATTTTTGATTTTTTAAAATTTCGATGTCTTTAAACCGCTGTATCTTATCTTCTAGTAGGCGTATTTAGGATTTTTTTGGCTCGTTTCAAGCGCGAAAGTCTCCTCTTTCGACAGGTTTCATTCTGGTTTTTCGGAGAGAAACGGTTCAGACGCTATATTCAAAATAGTGGAAGGCTATTTTTGATTTTTTAAAATTTCGGTATATTTAAACCGCTGTATCTTATCTTCTATTAGGCGCATTTAGGATTTTTTTGGCTCATTTCAAGCGCGGAACTCTCCTCTTTCAACTCGTCCATTCGGGTTTTTCGGAGAGAAACGGTTCAGACGCAATATTCAAAATACTGGAAGGGTATTTTTGATTTTTTAAAATTTCGGAATTTTTAAACCGATGTATCTTATCTTCTAGTAGGCGTATTTATGATTTTTTTGGCACATTTCAAGCGCGAAACTCTCCTCTTTCGACTAATTTCATTGGGGTTTTTCGGAGAGAAACGGTTCAGACGCTATATTCAAAACAGTGGAAGGGTATTTTTGATTTTTTAAAATTTCGGAATTTTTAAACAGCTGTATCTTATCTTCTAGTAGGCGTATTTAGGATTTTTTTGGCTCCCTTCATACGCGAAACTCTCCTTTTTCGACTCATTTCATTCGGGTTTTTCGGAGAGAAACTGTTCAGACGCTATATTCAAAAGATTGGAGGGTATTTTTGATTTTTTAAAATTTCGATGTCTTTAAACCGCTGTATCTTATCTTCTATTAGGCGCATTTAGGATTTTTTTGGCTCATTTCAAGCGCGGAACTCTCTTCTTTCAACTCATTCATTCGCGTTTTTCGGAGAGAAACGGTTCAGACGCAATATTCAAAATACTGGAAGGGTATTTTTGATTTTTTAAAATTTCGATGTCTTTAAACCGCTGTATCTTATCTTCTAGTAGGCGTATTTAGGATTTTTTTAGCTCCTTACATGCGCGAATCTCTCCTCTTTCGACTCATTTCATTCGGGTTTTTCGGAGAGAAACGGTTCAGACGCTATATTCAAAAGATTGGAGGGCATTTTTGATTTTTTAAAATTTTGGAATTTTAAACCGCTGTATCTTATCTTCTAGTATTTAGGATTTTTTTGGCTCCTTTCAAGCGCGAAACTCACCTCTTTCGACTCGTTTCATTCCGGTTTTTCGGAGAGAAACGGTTCAGACGCTATATTCAAAATAGTGGAAGGGTATTTTTGATTTTTTAAAATTTCGGAATTTTTAAACCGATGTATCTTATCTTCTAGTAGGCGTATTTATGATTTTTTTGGCACATTTCAAGCGCGAAACTCTCCTCTTTCGACTAATTTCATTGGGGTTTTTCGGAGAGAAACGGTTCAGACGCTATATTCAAAACAGTGGAAGGGTATTTTTGATTTTTTAAAATTTCGGAATTTTTAAACAGCTGTATCTTATCTTCTAGTAGGCGTATTTAGGATTTTTTTGGCTCCCTTCATACGCGAAACTCTCCTTTTTCGACTCATTTCATTCGGGTTTTTCGGAGAGAAACTGTTCAGACGCTATATTCAAAAGATTGGAGGGTATTTTTGATTTTTTAAAATTTCGATGTCTTTAAACCGCTGTATCTTATCTTCTAGTTGGCGTATTCAGGATTGTTTTGGCTCGTTTCAAGCGCGAAACTCTCCTCTTTCGACTCGTTTCATTCTGGTTTTTCGGAGAGAAACAGTTCAGACGCTATATTCAAAATAGTGGAAGGCTATTTTTGATTTTTTAAAATTTCGGAATATTTAAACCTCTGTATCTTGTCTTCTAGTAGATGTATTTAGGATTTTTTGGCTCATTTCAAGCGGGAAACTTTCCTCTTTCGACTCATTTCATTCGGGTTTTTCGGAGTGAAACGGTTCAGACGCTATCTTCAAAATAGTGGAAGAGTAATTTTGATTTTTTAAAATTTCGGAATTTTTAAACCGCTGTATCTTATCTTCTATTAGGCGCATTTAGGATTTTTTTGGCTCATTTCAAGCGCGGAACTCTCTTCTTTCAACTCATTCATTCGCGTTTTTCGGA
The DNA here is from genome assembly GCF_048593485.1 of Apis florea. Lineage (NCBI taxonomy): Eukaryota > Metazoa > Arthropoda > Insecta > Hymenoptera > Apidae > Apis > Apis florea. The sequence continues at coordinate 5,296 of NW_028256441.1, read as the reverse complement.
GAGAAACGGTTCAGACGCAATATTCAAAATACTGGAAGGGTATTTTTGATTTTTTAAAATTTCGATGTCTTTAAACCGCTGTATCTTATCTTCTAGTAGGCGTATTTAGGATTTTTTTAGCTCCTTACATGCGCGAATCTCTCCTCTTTCGAATCATTTCATTCGGGTTTTTCGGAGAGAAACGGTTCAGACGCTATATTCAAAAGATTGGTAGGGTATTTTTGATTTTTCACAATTTCGAAGTATTTAAACCACTGTATCTTATCTTCTAGTAGGATAATTTAGGATTCTTTTGGCTCATTTCAAGCGCGAAACTCTCCTCTTTCGACTCATTTCATTCGGGTTTTTCGGAGAGAAACGGTTCAGACGCTATATTCAAAAGATTGGAGGGCATTTTTGATTTTTTAAAGTTTTGGAATTTTTAAACCGCTGTATCTTATCTTCTAGTAGGCGTATTTAGGATTTTTTTGGATCGTTTCAAGCGCGAAACTCTCCTCTTTGGACACGTTTCATTCCGGTTTTTCGGAGAGAAACGGTTCAGACGCTATAGCCAAAATAGTGGAAGGGTATTTTTGATTTTTCAAAATTTCGAAGTATTTAAACCGCTGTATCTTATCTTCTAGTATTTAGGATTTTTTTGGCTCCTTTCAAGCGCGAAACTCTCCTATTTCGACTCGTTTCATTCCGGTTTTTCGGAGAGAAACGGTTCAGACGCTATATTCAAAATAGTGGAAGGGTATTTTTGATTTTTCAAAATTTCGAAGTATTTAAACCGCTGTATCGTATCTTCTAGTAGGCGCATTTAGGATTTTTTTGGCTCCTTTCAAGCGCGAAACTCTCCTCTTTCGACTAGTTTCAATCCGATTTTTCGGAGAGAATCGGTTCAGACGCTAGCTTCAAAATAGTGGAAGGGTATTTTTGATTTTTTAAAATTTCGGAATATTTAAACCGCTGTATCTGATTTTCTAGTAGGCGTATTTAGGATTTTTTTGGCTCCCTTCATGCGCGAAACTCTCCTTTTTCGACTCATTTCATTCGGGTTTTTCGGAGAGAAACGGTTCAGAAGCTATATTCAAAAGATTGGAGGGTATTTTTGATTTTTTAAAATTTCGATGTCTTTAAACCGCTGTATCTTATCTTCTAGTAGGCGTATTTAGGATTTTTTTGGCTCGTTTCAAGCGCGAAACTCTCCTCTTTCGACACGTTTCATTCTGGGTTTTCGGAGAGAAACGGTTCAGACGCTATATTCAAAATACTGGAAGGGTATTCTTGATTTTTTAAAATTTCGATGTCTTTAAACCGCTGTATCTTATCTTCTAGTAGGCGTATTTAGGATTTTTTTAGCTCCTTACATGCGCGAATCTCTCCTCTTTCGAATCATTTCATTCGGGTTTTTCGGAGAGAAACTGTTCAGACGCTATATTCAAAAGATTGGTAGGGTATTTTTGATTTTTCAAAATTTCGAAGTATTTAAACCGCTGTATCTTATCTTCTAGTAGGCTTATTTAGGATTTTTTTGGCTCATTTCAAGCGCGAAACTCTCCTCTTTCGACTCATTTCATTCGGGTTTTTCGGAAAGAAACGGTTCAGAAGCTATATTCAAAAGATTGGAGGGTATTTTTGATTTTTTAAAATTTCGATGTCTTTAAACCGCTGTATCTTATCTTCTAGTAGGCGTATTTAGGATTTTTTTGGCTCGTTTCAAGCGCGAAACTCTCCTCTTTCGACGCGTTTCATTCTGGTTTTTCGGAGAGAAACGGTTCAGACGCTATATTCAAAATAGTGGAAGGCTATTTTTGATTTTTTAAAATTTCGGTATATTTAAACCGCTGTATCTTATCTTCTATTAGGCGCATTTAGGATTTTTTTGGCTCATTTCAAGCGCGGAACTCTCCTCTTTCAACTCATTCATTCGGGTTTTTCGGAGAGAAACGGTTCAGACGCAATATTCAAAATACTGGAAGGGTATTCTTGATTTTTTAAAATTTCGATGTCTTTAAACCGCTGTATCTTATCTTCTAGTAGGCGTATTTAGGATTTTTTTAGCTCCTTACATGCGCGAATCTCTCCTCTTTCGAATCATTTCATTCGGGTTTTTCGGAGAGAAACTGTTCAGACGCTATATTCAAAAGATTGGTAGGGTATTTTTGATTTTTCAAAATTTCGAAGTATTTAAACCGCTGTATCTTATCTTCTAGTAGGCTTATTTAGGATTTTTTTGGCTCATTTCAAGCGCGAAACTCTCCTCTTTCGACTCATTTCATTCGGGTTTTTCGGAAAGAAACGGTTCAGACGCTTTATTCAAAATAGTGGAAGGGTATTTTTGATTTTTTAAATATTCGTTATTTCTAAACCGGTGTATCTTATCTTCTAGTAGGCGTGTTTAGGATTTTTTTAGCTTATTTCAAGCGCGAAACTCTCCTCTTTCGAATGATATAATTCGGGTATTTCGGAGAGAAACGGTTCAGACGCTATATTCAAAATAGTGGAAGGGTATCTTTGATTTTTTAAAATTTCGGATTATTAAACCGCTGTATCTTATCTTCTAGTAGGGTTTTTAGGATTTTTTGGGCTCATTTCAAGCGCGAAACACTCCAGTTTCAAATCATTTCATTGGGGTTTTTCGGAGAGAAACGATTCAGACGCTATATTCAAAATAGTGTAAGGGTATTTTTGATTTTTTAAAATTTCGGAATTTTTAAACCGCTGTATCTTATCTTCTACTATGCGTATTTATGATTTTTTGCGCTCATTTCAAGCGCGAAACTCACCTCTTTCGACTGATTACATTCGGGTTTTTCGGAAAGAAACGGTTCAGACGCTATATTCAAAATAGTGGAAGGGTATTTTTGATTCTTTAAATATTCGTTATTTCTAAACCGGTGTATCTTATCTTCTAGTAGGCGTATTTAGGATTTTTTTGGCTTATTTCAAGCGCGAAACTCACCTCTTTCGACTGATTACATTTGGATTTTTCGGAGAGAAACGGTTCAGACGCTATATTTAGAAGAGTGGAGGGTATCTTTGATTTCTTAAAATTTCGGAATATTTAAACCGCTGTATCTTATCTTTTAGTAGGGGTTTTTAGGATTTTTTGTGCTCATTTCAAGCGCGAAACACTCCAGTTTCAAATCATTTCATTCGGGTTTTTCGGAGAGAAACGGTTCAGACGCTATATTCAAAAGAGTGGAAGGGTATTTTTGATTTTCTAAAATTTCGTAGTTTTTAACCCGCTGTATATTATCTTCTAGTAGGCGTATTTAGGATTTTTTTGGCTCATTTTAAGCGCGAACCTCTCCTCTTTCGACTCCTTTCATTCGGGTTTTTCGGAGAGAAACGGTTTAGACGCTATATTCAAAATAGTGGAAGGTTATTTTTGATTTTTTAAAATTTCGGAAGTATTTAAACCTCTGTATCTTATCTTCTAGTAGGCGTATTTAGGATTTTTTAGGCTCATTTCAAGCGCGAACCTCTCCTCTTTCGATTGATTTCATTCGGGTTTTTAGGAGAGAAACTGTTCAGACGCTATATTCAAAATAGTGAATGGGTATTTTTGATTTTCTAAAATTTCGGAGTTTTTAATCCGCTGTATCTTATCTTCTAGTAGGCGTATTTAGGATTTTTTTGGCTCATTTCAAGCGAGGAACTCTCCTCTTTCGACTCGTTTCATTCGGGTTTTTCGGAGAGAAACGGTTCAGACGCAGTATTCAAAAAAGTGGAAGGGTATTTTTGATTTTTTAAAATGTCGAAGTATTTAAACCGCTTTATCTTATCTTCTTGTCGGCGTATTTAGGATTTTTTGGGCTACTTACAAGCGCGAAACTCTCCTCTTTCGAATCCTTTCTTTCGGGTTTTTCTGAGAGAAACGGTTCAGACGCTATATTCAAAATAGTGGAAGGGTATTTTTGATTTTTTAAAATTTCGTTATTTCTAAACCGGTGTATCTTATCTTGTAGTAGGCGTGTTTAGGATTTTTTTAGCTTATTTCAAGAGCGAAACTCTCCTCTTTCGACTGATATCATTCGGGTATTTCGGAGAGAAACGGTTCAGACGCTATATTCAAAATAGTGGAAGGGTATCTTTGATTTTTTAAAATTTCGGAATATTTAAACCGCTGTATCTTATCTTCTAGTAGGGTTTTTAGGATTTTTTAGGCTCATTTCAAGCGCGAAACACTCCAGTTTCAAATCATTTCATTCGGGTTTTTCGGAGAGAAACGATTCAGACGCTATATTCAAAATAGTGGAAGGGTATTTTTGATTTTTTAAAATTTCGGAATTTTTAAACCGCTGTATCTTATCTTCTACTAGGCGAATTTAGGATTTTTTGCGCTCATTTCAAGCGCGAAACACTCTTCTTTCGAATCATTACATTCGGGTTTTCCGGAGAGAAACGTTTCAGACGCTATATTCAAAATAGTGGAAGGGTATATTTGATTTTTTAAAATTTCGAAGTATTTAAACCGCTGTATCTTATCTTTTAGTAGGCGTATCTAGGATTTTTTTGGCTTATTTCAAGCGCGAAACTCACCCCTTTCGACTGATTACATTTGGTTTTTTCGGAGAGAAACGGTTCAGAGTCTATATTTAGAAGAGTGGAAGGGTATTTTTGATTTTCTAAAATTTCGGAGTCTTTAAACCGCTGTATCTTATCATTTAGTATACGTATTTAGGATTTTTTGGCTCCCTACAAGCGCGAAACCCTTCTCTTTCGAATCATTTCATTCGGATTTTTCGGAAAGAAACGGTTCAGACGCTATATTCAAAATAGTGGAAGGTTATTTTTGATTTTTTACAATTTCGTTATTTCTAAACCTGTGTATCTTATCTTCTAGTAGTCATGTTTAGGATTTTTTTTGCTCCTTACAAGCGCGAAACTCTCCTTTTTCGGCTGATTTCATTCGGGTTTTTCGTAGAGAAACGGTTAAGACGATATATACAAAATAGTGGTAGGGTATTTTTGATTTTTTAAAAATTCGAAGTTTAAATCGCTGTACCTTATCTTCTAGTAGGCGTATTTAAGTTTTTTTTGGCTCATTTCAAGCGCGAAACTCTCCTCCTTCGAATAATTTCATTCGTGTTTTTCGGAGAGAAACGGTTCAGACGCTATATTCAAAAGAGTGGAAGGGTATTTTTGATTTTTTAAAATTTCGGAATATTTAAACTGCTGTATCTTATCTTCTAGTAGGCGTATTTAGGATTTTTTTGGCTCGTTTCAAGCGCGAAACTCTCCTCTTTCGACACTTTTCATTCCAGTTTTTCGGAGAGAAACGGTTCAGACGCAATATTCAAAAAAG
>NW_028256440.1:0-13765 GCF_048593485.1 Apis florea | reverse complement strand
ATATTCATAATAGTTGAAGAGCATTTTTGATTTTTTAAAATTTCGGAGTTTTCAAACCGCTGTGTCTTATCTTCTCGTAGGCGTATTTAGGATTTTTTCGGATCATTTCAAGCGAAAAACTCTCCTCTTTCGAATTATTTCATTCGTGTTTTACGGAATGAAACGGTTTAGACGCTATATTCAAAATAGTGGAAGGGTATTGTTGATTTTTTCTAATTTCGGAGTATTTTAACTGCTGTATTTCATCTTCTAGTAGGCTTATTTAGGATTTTTTTGGCTCATTTCAAGCGTGAAACTCTCCTCTTTCGAATCATTACATTCGGGTTTTTCGGAGAAAAACGGTTCAGACGCTATATACAAAATTGTGGATGTGTATTTTTGACTTTTTAAAATTTCGGTGTTTTTATACCGTTGTGTCTTATCTTTTAATAGGCGTATTTAGGATTTTTTCCGCTCATTTCAAGCGCGAATCTCTCCTCTTTCGAACCATTTCATTCCGGATTTTCGGAGAGAAACGGTTCAGACTATATATTGAAAATAGTGGAAGGGTATTTTTGATTTTTTAAAATTTCGGAGTTTTCAAACCGCTGTGTCTTATCTTTCCGTAGGCGTATTTAGGATTTTTTCGGATCATTTCAAGCGAAAAACTCTCCTCTTTCAAATCATTTCATTCGGGTTTTACGGAATGAAACGGTTTAGACGCTATATTCAAAATAGTGGAAGGGTATTGTTGACTTTTTCTAATTTCGGAGTATTTTAACTGCTGTATTTCATCTTCTAGTAGGCTTATTTAGGATTTTTTTGGCTCATTTCAAGCGCGAAACATTCCTCTTTCGTATCATTTCATTCTGGTTTTACGGAGTGAAACGGTTTAGACGCTATATTCAAAATAGTGGAAGGGTATTTTTGATTTTTTAAAATTTCGGAGATTTAAACCGCTGTATCTTATTTTTTAGTTGGCGTATTTAGGATTTTTTTGGCTCATTTCAAGCGCGAAACTCTCATTTTTCGAATCGTTTCATTCGGGTTTTTCGGAGTGAAACGGTTTAGACGCTATATACAAAATAGTGGAAGGGTATTGTTGATTTTTTCAAATTTCGGAGTATTTAAACCGCTGTATTTTATTTTCTCGTAGGCGTATTTAGGATTTTTTTGGCTCATTTCAAGCGGGAAACTCTCCTCTTTCGAATCATTTCATTCTGGTTTTGCGGAGAAAAATGATTCAGACGCTGTCTTCAAAAAAGTGGAAGAGCATTTTTGATTTTTTTAAATTACGGAGTTTTTAAACGGCTGTATTTTATCTTCTAGTAAGCGTATTTAGGATTTTTTCGGCTCATTTCAACCGCGAAACTCTCCTCTTTCGTATCATTTCATTCGGGTATTACGGAGTGAAACGGTTTAGACTCTATGTTCAAAAGAGTGGAAGGGTATTTTTGATTTTTTCAAATTTCGGAGTATTCAAACCGCTCTATCTTATTTTCTAGTAGGCGTAATTAGGATTTTTTCGGCTCATTTAAAGTGCGAAACTCTCCTCTTTCGTATCATTTCATTCGGGTATTACGGAGTGAAACGGTTTAGATTCTATATTCAAAATAGTGAAAGGGTTTTTTTGATTTTTTCAAATTTCGGAGTATTTAAACCGATGTGTTTTATCTTCTCGTAGGCGTATTTAGGATCTTTTTGGCTCATTTCAAGCGCGAAACTCACCCTTTTCGAATCGTTTCATTCGGGTTTTTCGGAGAGAAACGGTTCAGACTCTATATTCAAAATAGTGGAAGGGTATTTCTGATTTTTTCAAATTTCGGAGTATTTAAACCGCTGTATCTTATTTTCTAGTAGGCGTAATTAGGATTTTTTCGGCTCATTTCATGCGCGAGACTCTCCTCTTTCGCATCGTTTCGTTCGGGTATTACGGAGTGAAACGGTTTAGACTCTATATTCAAAATAGTGGAAGGGTATCTTTGATTTTTTATAATTTCGGAGATTTAAACCGTTGTATCTTATTTTCTAGTAGGCGTAATTAGGATTTTTTCGGCTCATTTCATGCGCGAAACTCTCCTCTTTCGACGCATTTCATTCGGGTTTTTGGTAGAGAAACGGATAAAACGCTATATTCAAAATAGTGGAAGGGTATTTTTGATTTTTTAAAATTTCTGAGTATTTAAACCGCTGTATTTTATCTTCTAGTAGGCGTATTTAGGATTTTTTCGGCTCATTTCAAGCGCGAAACTCTCCTCTTTCGTATCATTTCATTCGTGTTTTACGGATTGAAACGGTTTAGACTCTATATTCAAATTAGTGGAAGGGTATCTTTGATTTTTTAAAATTTCGGAGATTTAAACCGTTGTATCTTATTTTCTAGTAGGCGTAATTAGGATTTTTTTGGCTCATTACAAGCGAGAAACTCTCCTCTTTCGAATCATTTCATTAGGGTTTTTTGGAGTGAAACGGTTTAGACGCTACATTCAAAAGAGTGGAAGGGTATTTTTGATTTTTTCATATTTCGGAGTTTTCAAACCGCTGTATCTTATCTTCTCCTAGGCGTATTTAGGATTTCTTTGGCTCATTTCAAGCGCGAAACTCTCCTCTTTCGAATCGTTTCATTCGGGTTTTTTGGAGTGAAACGGTTTATACGCTACATTCAAAAGAGTGGAAGGGTATTTTTGATTTTTTCATATTTCGGAGTTCTCAAACCGCTGTATCTTATCTTCTCCTAGGCGTATTTAGGATTTTTTTGGCTCATTTCAAGCGCGAAACTCTCCTCTTTCGAATCGTTTCATTCGGGTTTTTCGGAGAGATACGGTTCAGACGCTATCTTCATAACAATTGAAGAGCATTTTTGATTTTCTAAAATTTCCGAGTTTTCAAACCGCTGTGTCTTATCTTCTCGTAGGCGTATTTAGGATTTTTGTGGGTCATTTCAAGCGCGAGACTCCCCTCTTTCGAATCATTTCATTTGGGTTTTTCGTAGAGAAAGGGTTCGGACGCTATATTCAAAATAGTGGAAGAGTATATTTTTTTTCAAATTTCGACGTATTTAAACGGCTGTATTTTATCTTCTAGTAGGCGTATTTAGGACTTTTTTGGCTCATTTCAAGCGTGAAACTCTCCTCTTTCGAATCATTTCATTCGAGTTTTTCGGAGAAAAACGGTTCAGACGCTATATACAAAATTGTGGACGTGTATTTTTGACTTTTTAAAATTTCGGTGTTTTTATACCGTTGTATCTTATCTTTTAATAGGCGTATTTAGGATTTTTTCCGCTCATTTCAAGCGGGAAACTCTCCTCTTTCGACGCATTTCATTCGGGTTTTTGGTAGAGAAACGGATAAAACGCTATAATCAAAATAGTGGAAGGGTATTTCTGATTTTTTAAAATTTCTGAGTATTTAAACCGCTGTATTTTATCTTCTAGTAGGCTTATTTAGGATTTTTTTGGCTTATTTCAAGCGCGAAACTCTCCTCTTTCGACGCATTTCATTCTGGTTTTTGTTAGAGAAACAGTTCAGGCGCTGTATTAAAAATAGTAGAAAAGTATTTTTGATTTTTTAAAATTTCGGAGATTTAAACCGCTATATCTTATCTTCTAGTAGGCGTATTTAGGATTTTTTTGGCTCATTTCAAGCGCGAATCTCTCCTCTTTCGAACCATTTCATTCCGGATTTTCGGAGAGAAACGGTTCAGACTATATATTGAAAATAGTGGAAGGGTGTTTTTGATTTTTTAAAATTTCGGAGTTTTCAAACCGCTGTGTCTTATCTTTCCGTAGGCGTATTTAGGATTTTTTCGGATCATTTCAAGCGAAAAACTCTCCTCTTTCGAATCATTTCATTCGGGATTTACGGAATGAAACGGTTGAGACGCTATATTCAAAATAGTGGAAGGGTATTGTTGACTTTTTCTAATTTCGGAGTATTTTAACTGCTGTATTTCATCTTGTAGTAGGCTTATTTAGGATTTTTTTGACTCATTTCAAGCGCGAAAATCTCCTCTTTCGAATCATTTCATTCGGGTTTTTCGGAGAGATACGTTTCAGACGCTATCTTCATAATAGTTGAAGAGCATTTTTGATTTTTTAAAATTTCGGAGTTTTCAAACCGCTGTGTCTTATCTTCTCGTAGGCGTATTTAGGATTTTTTCGGATCATTTCAAGCGAAAAACTCTCCTCTTTCGAATTATTTCATTCGGGTTTTACGGAATGAAACGGTTTAGACGCTATATTCAAAATAGTGGAAGGATATTGTTGATTTTTTCTAATTTCGGAGTATTTTAAATGCTGTATTTCATCTTCTAGTAGGCTTATTTAGGATTTTTTTGGCTCATTTCAAGCGTGAAACTCTCCTCTTTCGAATCGTTTCATTCGGGTTTTTCGGAGAGATACGGTTCAGACGCTATCTTCATAAAAATTGAAGAGCATTTTTGATTTTTTAAAATTTTGGAGTTTTCAAACCGCTGTGTCTTATCTTCTCATAGGCGTAATTAGGATTTTTTTGGCTCATTTCACGCGCGAAACTCTCCTCTTTCGAATCGTTTCATTCGGGTTTTTCGAGAGAACGGTTCAGACGCTATCTTCAAAATAGTAGAAGAGCATTTTTGACTTTTTAAAATTTCGGTGTTTTTAAACCGTTGTATCTTATCTTTTAATAGGCGTATTTAGGATTTTTTCCGCTCATTTCAAGCGGGAAACTCTCCTCTTTCGACGCATTTCATTCGGGTTTTTGGTAGAGAAACGGATAAAATGCTATATTCAAAATAGTAGAAGGGTATTTTTGATTTTTTATAATTTCTGAGATTTTAAACCGCTGTATATTATTTCTAGTAGGCTTATTCAGGACTTTTTCGGCTCATTTCAAGCGCGAAACTCTCCTCTTTCGAATCATTTCATTCGGGTTTTTCGGAGAGACACGGTTCAGACGCTATATTCAAAAGAGTGGAAGGGTATTTTTGATTTTTTAAAATTTCAGAGTTATTTAAACTGCTGTATCTTATCTTTTAGTAGGCGTATTTACGGATTTTTTCGGCTCATTTCAAGCGCGAAACTCTCTTCTGTCGAACCATTTCATTTGGGTTTTTGGTAGAGAAACGGTTAAGACGTTATATTCAAAAAAGTGGAAGGGTATATTTAGATTTTTTAAATTTTCGGAGTTTTTAAACCGCTGTGTCTTATCTTCTAGTAGGCGTATTTAGGATTTTTTTGGCTCATTTCAAGCACGAAACTCTCCTCTTTCGTATCATTTCGTTCAGGTTTTTCGGAGAGAAACGGTTTAGACGTTATCTTCAAAATAGTGAAAGGGTATTTTTGATTATTTTAAAATTTCGGAGTATTTTAAACCGCTGTATCTTATCTTCTAGTAGGCGTATTTAGGACTTTTTCGGCTCATTTCAAGCGCGAAACTCTCCTCGTTCGAATCCATTTCATTCGGGTTATTTGGTAGAGAAACGGTTCAAGACGCGTATATTCAAAAGAGTGGAAGAGTATTTTTGATTTTTTAAAATTTCGGAGTTTTCAAACCGCTTTATCTTATCTTCTAGTAGGCGTATTTAGGATTTTTTTGTCTCATTTCAAGCGAGAAACTCTCTTCTTTCGAGTCATTTCGTTCGGGTTTTTGGTAGAGAAACGTTTAAGACGCTGTATTCAAAAGAGTGGAAGGGTATTTTTGATTTTTTAAAATTTCGGAGTGTTTCAAACAGCTGTATCTTATCTTCTAGTAGACGTATTTAGGATTTTTTTGGCTCATTTCAAGCGCGAAACTCTCCTCTTTCGAGTCATTTCATTCGGGTTTTTCGGAGAGAAACGGTTTAGACGTTATCTTCAAAATAGTGAAAGGGTATTTTTGATTTTTTATAATTTCGGAGTTATTTAAACCGCTGTATCTTATCTTCTAGTAGGCGTATTTAGGATTTTTTCGGCTCATTTTAAGCGCGAAACTCTCCTCTTTCGAGTCATTTCATTCGGGTTTTTCGGTGAGACACGTTTCAGACGCTATATTCAAAAGAGTGGAAGGGTATTTTTGATATTTTAAAATTTCGGAGTATTTTAAACCGCTGTATCTTATCTTCTAGTAGGTGTATTTAGGACTTTTTCGGCTCATTTTAAGCGCGAAACTCTCCTCTTTCGACCCATTTTATTCGGGTTATTTGGAGAGAAACGCTTAAGACGCTATATTCAAAATAGTGGAAGGGTATTTTTGATTTTTTAAAATTTCGGTGTATTTAAACCGCTGTATCTTATCTCCTAGTAGGCGTATTTAGGATGTTTTCGGCTCATTTCAAGCGCGAAACTCTCCTCTTTCGACCCATTTCATTCGGGTTTTTGGTAGAGAAACGTTTAAGACCCTATATTCAAAAAAGTGGAAAGGTATTTTTGATTTTTTAAAATTTCGGAGTGTTTAAACCGATGTATCTTATCTTCTTGTAGGCGTATTTAGGACTTTTTCGGCTCATTTTAAGCGCGAAACTCTCCTTTTTCGAGTCATTTCATTCGTGTTTTTCGGAGAGAAATGGTTCAGACGCTATATTCAAAAGAGTGGAAGGGTATTTTTGATTTTTTAAAATTTCGGAGTACTTAAACCGCTGTATATTACCTTCTAGTAGGCGTATTTAGGATTTTTTTGGCTCATTTCAAGCGCGAAACTCTCCTCTTTCGAATCATTTCATTAGGGTTTTTCGGAGAGAAACGGTTCAGACGATATATTCAAAATAGTGGAAGAGCATTTTTGATTTTTTAAAATTTCGGAGTTTTAAATCGCTGTATCTTATCTTCTGGTAGGAGTATTTAGGATTTTTTTTGCTCATTTCAAGCGCGAAACTCTCCTCGTTCGAACCATTTCATTCGGGTTTTTCGGAGAGAAACGGTTCAGACGATATATTCAAAATAGTGGAAGGGTATTTTTGATTTTTTAAAATTTCGGAGATTTTAAACCACTGTATCTTATCTTCTAGTAGGCGTATTTAGGATTTTTTCTTCTCATTTGAAGCGCGAAACTCTCCTCTTTGGAATCATTTCATTCGGGTTTTTCGGAGAGAAACGGTTTAGACGCTATATTCAAAAGAGTGGATGGGTATTTTTGATTTTTAAAATTTCGGAGTTTTTAAACCGCAGTATCTTATCTTCTTGTAGTCGTATTAAGGCTTTTTTTGGCTAATTTCAAGCGCGAAACTCTCTTCTTTCGACCCATTTCATTCGGGTTTTTCGGTTCAGACGCTATATTAAAAAAGTGGAAGGGTATTTTTGATTTTTTAAAATTTCGGAGTATTCAAACCGCTGTATCTTATCTTCTAGTAGGGGTGTTTAGGATTTTTTTGGCTCATTTCAGGCGCGAAACTCTCCTGTTTCGAAACATTTCATTCGGGTTTTTCGGAGAGAAACGGTTCAGACGCTATATTCAAAATAGTGGAACGGTATTTTTGATTTGTTAAAATTTCGGAGTTTTAAACCGACTTATCTTATCTTCTAGTAGTCGTATTTAGGATTTTTTTGGCTCATTTCAAGGGCGAAACTCTCCTCTTTCGAACCATTTCATTCGGGTTTTTCGGAGTGAATCGGTTCAGACTCTGTATTCAAAATAGTGGAAGGGTATTTTCGATTTTTTAAAATTTTTATGTTTTAAATCGCTGTATCTTATCTTCTCGTAGGGGTATTTAGGATTTTTTTGTCTCATTTCTAGTTCGAAACTCTCCTTTTTCGAATCGTTTCATTCGGGTTTTTCGGAGAGAACGGTTCAGGCGCTATCTACAAAATAGTGGAAAGGTATTTTTGATTTTTTAAACTTTCGGAGTTTTTAAACCACTGTATCTTATCTTCTTGTAGTCGTATTTAGGCTTTTTTCGGCTAATTTCAAGCACGAAACTCTCTTCTTTCGACCCATTTCATTCGGGTTTTTCGGAGAGAAACGATTCAGACGCTATATTGAAAATAGTGGAAGGGTATTTTTTTTTTTAAATTTCGGAGTTTTTAAACCGCTGTATCTTATCTTCTAGTTGGTGTGTTTAGGATTTTTTGGCTTATTTAAAGCGCGAAACTCTCCTATTTCGAATCATTTCATTCGGTTTTTGCGGAGAAAAATGATTCAGACGCTATCTTCAAAAAAGTGGATGAGCATTTTTGATTTTTTAAAATTTAGGTGTTTTCAAACCTCTGTATCTTATCTTCTAGTAGGCGTATTTAGAATTTTTTTGGCTCATTTCAAGGGAGAAACTCTCCTTTTTCGAGTCATTTCATTCGGGTTTTTCGGAGAAACACGGTTCAGACGCTATATTGAAAATAGTGGAAGGGTATTTTTTTTTTTAAATTTCGGAGTTTTTAAACCGCGGTATCTTATCTTCTAGTAGGTATGTTTAGGATTTTTTTGGCACATTTCAGGCGCGAAACTCTTCTCTTTCGAATAGTTTCATTCGGGGTTTTCGGAGAGAACGGTTCAGACGCTATCTTCAAAATAGTGGAAGAGCATTTTTGATTTTTTAAAATTTTGGAGTTTTCAAACCGCTGTATCTTATCTTTTCGTAGGCGTATTTAGAAATTTTTCGGCTCATTTCAAGCGCGAATCTCTCCTCTTTCGAATCATTTCATTCGGGTTTTCCGGAGAGAAACGTTTTAGAGGCTATCTTCAAAACGGTGGAAGAGCATTTTTGATTTTTTAAAATTTTGGAGTATTCAAACCGCTGTATCTTATCTTCTCGTAGGCGTATTTAGAATTTTTTTGGCTGATTTCAAGGGAGAAACTCTCCTTTTTCGAGTCATTTCATTCGGGTTTTCCGGAGAAACACGGTTCAGACGCTATATTGAAAATAGTGGAAGGGTATTTTTTTTTTTAAATTTCGGAGTTTTTAAACCGCTGTATCTTATCTTCTAGTTGGTGTGTTTAGGATTTTTTTGGCTCATTTCAAGCGCGAAACTCTCCTCTTTCGAATCATTTCATTCTTGTTTTTGGTAGAGAAAGGGTTTAGACGCTATCATCAAAAGAGTGGAAAGGTATTTTTAATTTTCTTTTGAATTTCGGAGTATTTAAACCCTTGTGTCTTATCTTCAAGTAGCGAATTTAGGATTTTTTTGGTTTGTTTCTAGCGCAAGTCTCACCTCTTTCGAATCATTTCATTCGGGTTTTACGGAGAGGAACGGTTTAGACGCTATCTTCAAAATAGTGGAAGAGTATTTTTGATTTTTTAAAATTTCGGAGTTTTAAACCGCTGTATCATATCTTCTAGTAGGCGTATTTAGGATTTTTTCGGCTCATTCCAAGCGCGAAACTCTACTCTTTCGAATCATTTCATTCGGGTTTTTCGGAGAGAAACGTTTCAGACTCTATATTCAAAATAGTGGAAGGGTATTTTGATTTTTTAAAATTTCGGAGATTTAAACCGCGGTATCTTATCTTCTAGTAGGCTTATTTAGGATTTTTTTGGTTCATTTCAAGCGCGAAACTCTCCTCTTTCGAATCATTTCATTCGGGTTTTTTGGAGAGAAAAGTTTCCGACGCTATCATCAAAATGATTGAAGGATATTTTTTATTTTTTCATATTTCGGAGTATTTAAACCGCTGTATTTTATCTTCTAGAATGCTTATTTAGGACTTTTTTGACTCATTAGAAGCGCGAAACTCTCCTCTATCGAATAGTTTCATTCGGGTTCTTCGGTGAGAAACGGTTTAGACTCTATATTCAAAATAGTGGAAGGGTATTTTTGAATTTTTTAAATTTTGGAGTATTTAAACCTATGTATTTTTTCTTCTAGAATGCTTATTTAGGACTCTTTCGGCTCATTACAAGCGCGAAACTCTCCTCTTTCGAATAGTTTCATTCGGGTTCTTCGGTGTGAAACGGTTTAGACGCTATATTCAAAATAGTGGAAGGGTATTGTTGATTTTTTCAAATTTCGGAGATTTAAACCGCTGTATCTTATCTTCTAGTAGGCGCACTTAGGATTTTTTCGGCTCATTTCAAGCCCGAAATTCACCTCTTTCGAATCATTTCATTCAGGTTTTTCGGAAAGAAACGGTCCAGACTAAATATTCAAAATAGTTGAAGGTATTTCTGATTTTTTAAAATTTCGAAGATTTAAACCGCTGTATCTTATTTTATAGTAGGCCTATTTAGGATTCCTTTGGCTCATTTCAAGCGCGAAACTCTCCTCTATCGAATCATTTCATTCGGGTTTTTCGGAGAGAAACGGTCCAGACTAAATATTCAAAATAGTTGAAGGTATTTCTGATTTTTTAAAATTTCGGAGATTTAAACCGCGGTATCTTATCTTCTAGTAGGCTTATTTAGGATTTTTTTGGTTCATTTCAAGCGCGAAACTCTCCTCTTTCGAATCATTTCATTCGGGTTTTTTGGAGAGAAAAGTTAACGACGCTATCATCAAAATGATTGAGGGGTATTTTTTATTTTTTCAAATTTCGGAGTATTTAAACGGCTGTATTTTATCTTCTAGAATGCTTATTTAGGACTTTTTTGACTCATTAGAAGCGCGAAACTCTCCTCTATCGAATAGTTTCATTCGGGTTCTTCGGTGAGAAACGGTTTAGACTCTATATTCAAAATAGTGGAAGGGTATTTTTGAATTTTTTAAATTTTGGAGTATTTAAACCTATGTATTTTTTCTTCTAGAATGCTTATTTAGGACTCTTTCGGCTCATTACAAGCGCGAAACTCTCCTCTTTCGAATCATTTCATTCGGGTTTTTCGGAGTGAAACGGTTTAGACGCTATATACAAAAGAGTGGAAGAGTATTGTTGATTTTTTCAAATTTCGGAGTATTTAAACCGCTGTATTTTATCTTCTCGTAGGCTTATTTAGGATTTTTTTGGCTCATATCAAGCGCGAAACTCTCGTCTTTCGAATCATTACATTCGGGTTTTTTGGAGAGAAACGGTTCAGACTATATATTCAAAATAGTGGAAGGACATTATTGATTTTTTAAAATTTCGGAGATTTAAACCGCTTTATCTTATTTTCTAATAGGCGTATTTAGGATTTTTTAAGCTCATTTCAAGCGCGAAACTCTCCTCCTTCGAATCGTTTCATTCGGGTTTTTCGGAGTGAAACGGTTTAGACACTATATACAAAATAGTGGAAGGGTATTGTTGATTTTTTAAAATTACGGAGTTTTTAAACGGCTGTATTTTATCTTCTAGTAAGCGTATTTAGGATTTTTTCGGCTTATTTCAAGTGCGAGGCTCTCCTCTTTCGAATCATTACATTCGGGTTTTTTGGAGAGAAACGGTTCAGACTATATATTCAAAATAGTGGAAGGATATTATTGATTTTTTAAAATTTCGGAGAATTAACCGCTTTATCTTATTTTCTAATAGGCGTATTTAGGATTTTTTAAGCTTATTTCAAGCGCGAAATTCTCCTCTTTCGAATAGTTTCATTCGGGTTTTTCGGAGTGAAACGGTTTAGACGCTAAATTCAAAATAGTGGAAGGGTATTTTTGATTTTTTAAAATTTCGGAATTTTTAAACCGCTGTATCTTATCTTCTAGTAGGCGAATTTAGGATTTTTTTGGCTCATTTCAAGCACGAAACACTCCTCTTTCGACTCATTTCATTCGGATTTTTCGGACAGAAACGGTTCAGACGATATATTCAAAATAGTGGAAGGGTATTTTTGATTTTTTAAAATTTCGAAGTTTTTAAACCGCTGTATCTTTTCTTCTAGTAGGCGTATTTAGGATTTTTTTGGCTAACAACAAGCGCGAAACCCTCCTCTTTCGAATCATTTCATTCGGGTTTTTCGGAGAGAAACAGTTCAGACGCTATATTCAAAATAGTGGAAGGGTATTTTTGATTTTTTAAAATTTCGGAATATTTAAACCGCTGTATCTTATCTTCTAGTAGTCGTATTTAGGATTTTTTGAGCTCATTTCAAGCGCGATACTCTCTTCCTTCGAGTCATTTCATTTGGGTTTTTCGGAGAGAAACGGTTCAGACGATATATTCAAAATAGTGGAAGGGTATTTTTGATTTTTTAAAATTTCGAAGTCTTTAAACCGCTGTATCTTTTCGTCTAGTAGGCGTATTTAGGATTTTTTTGGCTCCCTACAAGCGCGAAACTCTCCTCTTTCGAATCATTTCATTCGGGTTTTTCGGAGAGAAACAGTTCAGACGCTATATTCAAAATAGTGGAAGGGTATTTTTGATTTTTTAAAATTTCGGAATTTTTAAACCGCTGTATCTTATCTTCTAGTAGGCGAATTTAGTATTTTTTTGGCTCATTTCAAGCACGAAACACTCCTCTTTCGACTCATTTCATTCGGATTTTTCGGACAGAAACGGTTCAGACGATATATTCAAAATAGTGGAAGGGTATTTTTGATTTTTTAAAATTTCGAAGTTTTTATACCGCTGTATCTTATCTTCTAGTAGGCGTGTTTAGGATTTTTTTGGCTCCCTACAAGCGCAAAACCCTCCTCTTTCGAATCATTTCATTCGGGTTTTTCGGAGAGAAACGGTTCAGACGCTATATTCAAAATAGTCGAAGGGTATTTTTGATTTTTTAAAATTTCGGAATTTTTAAACCGCTGTATCTTATATTCTAGTAGGCGTGTTTAGGATTTTTTTGGCTCCCTACAAGCGCGAAACCCTCCTCTTTCGAATCACTTCATTCGGGTTTTTCGGAGAGAAACGGTTCAGACGCTATATTCAAAATAGTGGAAGGATATTTTTGATTTTTTAAAATTTCGGAATTTTTAAACCGCTGTATCTTATATTCTAGTAGGCGTGTTTATGATTTTTTCGGCTCATTTCAAGCGCGAAACTCTCCTCCGAGTCATTTCATTCGGGTTTTTCGGAGAGAAACGGTTCAGACGATATATTCAAAATAGTGGAAGGGTATTTTTGATTTTTTAAAACTTCGAAGTATTTAAACCGCTGTATCTTATCTTCTAGTAGGCGTATTTAGGATTTTTTTGGCTCATTTCAAGCGCGAAACTCTCCTCTTTCGTACCATTTCATTCGGGTTTTTCGGAGAGAAACGGTTCAGACGCTATATTCAAAGTAGTGGAAGGGTATTTTTGATTTTTTAAAATTTCGTAGTCGTTTAAACCGCTGTATCTTATCTTCTATTAGGCGTATTTAGGATTTTTTTGGCTCCCTACAAGCGCGAAACTCTCTTCATTCGAATCATTTCATTCGGGTTTTTCGGAGAGAAACGGTTCAGACGCTATATTCAAAATAGTGGAAGGGTATTTTTGATTTTTTAAAATTTCGTAATTTTTAAAACGCTGTATCTTATCTTCTAGTAGGCGTGTTTAGGATATTTTAGGCTCATTTCAAGCGCGAAATTCTCCCCTTTCGAATCATTTCATTTTGGTTTTTCGGAGAGAAACGGTTCAGACGCTATATTCAAAATAGTGGAAGTGTACTTTTGATTTTTTAAAATTTCGGAATTTTTAAACCGCTTTATCTTATCTTCTAGTAGGCGCATTTAGGATTTTTTTGGCACCCTACAAGCGCGAAAACCGCCTCTTTCGAATCATTTCATTCGGGTTTTTCGGAGAGAAAAGGTTCAGACGCTATATTCAAAATAGTGGAAGGGTATTTTTGATTTTTTAATATTTCGGAATATTTAAACCGCTGTATCTTATCTTCTAGTAGTCGTATTTAGGATTTTTTGAGCTCATTTCAAGCGCGATACTCTCTTCCTTCGAATCATTTCATTTGGGTTTTTCGGAGAGAAACGGTTCAGACGATATATTCAAAATAGTGGAAGGGTATTTTTGATTTTTTAAAATTTCGAAGTCTTTAAACCGCTGTATCTTTTCGTC
>NW_028256439.1:0-4451 GCF_048593485.1 Apis florea | reverse complement strand
TTAAAATTTCGAAGTATTTAAACCGCTGTATCTTATCTTCTAGTAGGCGTATTTAGGATTTTTTGGACTCATTTCAAGCGCGAAACACTCCTCTTTCGAATCATTTCATTCGGGTTTTTCGGAGAGAAACGGTTATGACGCTATATTCAAAAGAGTGGAAGGGTATTTTTGATTTTTTAAAATTTCGAAGTTTTTAAACCGCTGTATCTTATCTTCTAGTAGGCGTATTTAGGATTTTTTGGGCTCATTTCAAGCGCGAAACTCTCCTCTTTCGACTCATTTCATTCGGGTTTTTCGGAGAGAAACGGTTCAGACGCTATATTCAAATTAGTGGAAGGGTATTTTTGATTTTTTAAAATTTCGAAGTTTTTAAACCGCTGTATCTTATCTTCTAGTAGGCGTATTTAGGATTTTTTTGGCTCTTTACAAGCGCGAAACTCTCCTCTTTCGACTGATTTCATTCGGGTTTTTCGGAGAGAAACGGTTCAGACGCTATATTCAAAAGAGTGGAAGGGTATTTTTGATTTTTTAAAATTTCGAAGTTTTTAAACCGCTGTATCTTATCTTCTAGTAGGCGTATTTAGGATTTTTTGGGCTCATTTCAAGCGCGAAACTCTCCTCTTTCGACTCATTTCATTCGGGTTTTTCGCAGAGAAACGGTTCAGACGCTATATTCAAATTAGTGGAAGGGTATTTTTGATTTTTTAAAATTTCGAAGTTTTTAAACCGCTGTATCTTATCTTCTAGTAGGCGTATTTAGGATTTTTTTGGCTCTTTACAAGCGCGAAACTCTCCTCTTTCGACTGATTTCATTCGGGTTTTTCGGAGAGAAACGGTTCAGACGCTATATTCAAAAGAGTGGAAGGGTATTTTTGATTTTTTAAAATTTCGAAGTCTTTAAACCGCTGTATCTTATCTTCTAGTAGGCGTATTTAGGATTTTTTGAGCTCATTTCAAGCGCGAAACACTCCTCTTTCGACTCATTTCATTCGGGTTTTTCGGAGAGAAGCGGTTCAGACGCTATATTCAAATTAGTGGAAGGGTATTTTTGATTTTTTAAAATTTCGAAGTTTTCGAACCGCTGCATCTTATCTTCTAGTAGGCGTATTAAGGATTTTTTTGGCTCCTTACAAGCGCGAAACTCTCCTCTTCCGACTGATTTCCTTCGGGTTTTTCGGAAAGAAACGTTTAAGATGCTATATTCAAAATAGTGGAAGGGTAATTTTGATTTTTTAAAATTTTGAAGTATTTAACCGCTGTATCTTATCTTCTAGTAGGCGTATTTAGGATTTTTTTGGCTCCCTACAAGCGCGAAACTCTCCTCTTTCGACCCATTTCATTCGGGTTTTTCGGAGAGAAACGGTTCAGACGCTATATTCATAATAGTGGAAGGGTATTATTGATTTTTTAAAATTTCGAAGTATTTAAACCGCTGTATCTTATCTTCTAGTAGGCGTATTAAGGATTTTTTTGACTCTTTACAAGCGCGAAACTATCCACTTTCGAACCATTTCATTCGGGTTTTTCGGAGAGAAACGGTTGAGACGCTATATTCAAAAGAGTGGAAGGGTATTTTTGATTTTTTAAAATTTCGAAGTTTTTAAACCGCTGTATCTTATCTTCTAGTAGGCGTATTTAGGATTTTTTTGGCTCTTTACAAGCGCGAAACTCTCCTCTTTCGACGCATTTCATTCGGGTTTTTCGGAGAGAAACGGTTCAGACGCTATATTCAAAATAGTGGAAGGGTATTTTTGATTTTTTAAAATTTCGAAGTATTTAAACCGCTGTATCTTATCTTCTAGTAGGCGTATTTAGGATTTTTTGGGCTCATTTCAAGCGCGAAACTCTCCTCTTTCGAATCATTTCATTCGGGTTTTTCGGAGAGAAACGTTTAAGACGCTATATTCAAAATAGTGGAAGGGTATTTTTGATTTTTTAAAATTTTGAAGTTTTTAAACCGCTGTATCTTATCTTCTAGTAGGCGTATTTAGGATTTTTTGGGCTCATTTTAAGCGCGAAACTCTCCTCTTTCGACTCATTTCATTCGGGTTTTTCGGAGAGAAACGGTTAAGACGCTATATTCAAAAGAGTGGAAGGGTATTTTTGATTTTTTAAAATTTCGAAGTATTTAAACCGCTGTATCTTATCTTCTAGTAGGCGTATTTAGGATTTTTTGGGCTCATTTCAAGCGCGAAACTCTCCTCTTTCGACTCATTTCATTCGGGTTTTTCGGAGAGAAACGGTTCAGACGCTATATTCAAAATAGTGGAAGGGTATTTTTGATTTTTTAAAATTTCGAAGTTTTTAAACCGCTGTATCTTATCTTCTAGTAGGCGTATTTAGGATTTTTTTGGCTCTTTTCAAGCGCGAAACTCTCCTCTTTCGACTGATTTCATTCGGGTTTTTCGGAGAGAAGCGGTTCAGACGCTATATTCAAAATAGTGGAAGGGTATTTTTGATTTTTTAAAATTTCGAAGTTTTTAAACCGCTGTATCTTATCTTCTAGTAGGCGTATTTAGGATTTTTTGGGCTCATTTCAAGCGCGAAACTCTCCTCTTTCGACTCATTTCATTCGGGTTTTTCGGAGAGAAACGGTTCAGACGCTATATTCAAATTAGTGGAAGGGTATTTTTGATTTTTTAAAATTTCGAAGTTTTTAAACCGCTGTATCTTATCTTCTAGTAGGCGTATTTAGGATTTTTTTGGCTCTTTACAAGCGCGAAACTCTCCTCTTTCGACTGATTTCATTCGGGCTTTTCGGAGAGAAACGGCTGAGACGCTATATTCAAAAATTCGGGTTTTTCGGAGAGAAACGGTTCAGACGCTATATTCAAAATAGTGGAAGGGTATTTTTGATTTTTTAAAATTTCGAAGTATTTAAACCGCTGTATCTTATCTTCTAGTAGGCGTATTTAGGATTTTTTTGACTCTTTACAAGCGCGAAACTCTCCTCTTTCGAGTCATTTCATTCGGGTTTTTCGGAGAGAAACGGTTCAGACGCTATATTCAAAATGAGTGGAAGGGTATTTTTGATTTTTTAAAATTTCGAAGTTTTTAAACCGCTGTATCTTATCTTCTAGTAGGCGTATTTAGGATTTTTTTGGCTCTTTACAAGCGCGAAACTCTCCTCTTTCGACTGATTTCATTCGGGTTTTTCGGAGAGAAGCGGTTCGGACGCTATATTCAAATTAGTGGAAGGGTATTTTTGATTTTTTAAAATTTCGGAATTTTTAAACCGCTGTATCTTATCTTCTAGTAGGCGTATTTAGGATTTTTTGGGCTCATTTCGAGCGCGAATCTCTCCTCTTTCGACGGATTTCATTCGGGTTTTTCGCAGAGAAACGGTTCAGACGCTATATTCAAATTAGTGGAAGGGTATTTTTGATTTTTTAAAATTTCGAAGTTTTTAAACCGCTGTATCTTATCTTCTAGTAGGCGTATTTAGGATTTTTTTGGCTCTTTACAAGCGCGAAACTCTCCTCTTTCGACTGATTTCATTCGGGCTTTTCGGAGAGAAACGGCTCAGACGCTATATTCAAAAATTCGGGTTTTTCGGAGAGAAACGGTTCAGACGCTATATTCATAATAGTGGAAGGGTATTATTGATTTTTTAAAATTTCGAAGTATTTAAACCGCTGTATCTTATCTTCTAGTAAGCGTATTAAGGATTTTTTTGACTCTTTACAAGCGCGAAACTATCCACTTTCGATCCATTTCATTCGGGTTTTTCGGAGAGAAACGGTTGAGACGCTATATAAAAAAAGAGTGGAAGGGTATTTTTGATTTTTTAAAATTTCGAAGTATTGAACCGCTGTATCTTATTTTATAGTAGGCGTATTTAGGGTTTTTTTGGCTCCTTACAAACGCGAAACTCTCCTCTTTCAACTGATTTCATTCGGGTTTTTCGGAGAGAAACGGTTCAGACGCTATATTCAAAATAGTGCAAGGGTATTTTTGATTTTTTAAAATTTCGAAGTTTTTAAACTGCTGTATCTTATCTTCTAGTAGGCGTATTTAGGATTTTTTTGGCTCCTTTCAAGCGCGAAGCTCTCCTCTTTCGACTGATTTTCATTCGGGTTTTTCGGAGAGAAACGGTTCAGACGCTATATTCAAAATAGTGAAAGGGTATTTTTGATTTTTTAAAATTTCGAAGTTTTTAAACCGCTGTATCTTATCTTCTAGTAGGCGTATTTAGGATTTTTTTGGCTCCTTACAAGCGCGAAACTCTCCTCTTTCGAGTCATTTTCATTCGGGTTTTTCGGAGAGAAACGGTTCAGACGCTATATTCAAAATAGTGGAAGGGTATTTTTGATTTTTTAAAATTTCGAAGTTTTTAAACCGCTGTATCTTATCTTCTAGTAGGCGTATTTAGGATTTTTTTGGCTCTTTACAAGCGCGAAACTCTCCTCTTTCGACTGATTTCATTCGGGTTTTTCGGAGAGAAGCGGTTC
>NW_028256438.1:0-17823 GCF_048593485.1 Apis florea | reverse complement strand
TTAGGATTTTTTGGCTCATTTCAAGCGCGAAACTCTCCTCTTTCGACTGGTTTCATTCGGGTTTTTCGGAGAGAAACGGTTCAGACGCTATATTCAAAATAGTGGAAGGGTATTTTTGATTTTTTAAAATTTCGAAGTTTTTAAACCGCTGTATCTTATCTTCTAGTAGGCGTATTTAGGATTTTTTTGGCTCATTTCAAGCGCGAAACTCTCCTCTTTCGACTATTTCATTCGGGTTTTTCGGAGAGAAACGGTTCAGACGCTATATTCAAAATAGTGGAAGGGTATTTTTGATTTTTTAAAATTTCGTAGTTTTTAAACCGCTGTATCTTATCTTCTAGTAGGCGTATTTAGGATTTTTTTGGCTCATTTCAAGCGCGAAACTCTCCTCTTTCGACTGGTTTCATTCGGGTTTTTCGGAGAGAAACGGTTCAGACGCTATATTCAAAATAGTGGAAGGGTATTTTTGATTTTTTAAAATTTCGTAGTTTTTAAACCGCTGTATCTTATCTTCTAGTAGGCGTATTTAGGATTTTTTTGGCTCATTTCAAGCGCGAAACTCTCCTCTTTCGACTGGTTTCATTCGGGTTTTTCGGAGAGAAACGGTTCAGACGCTATATTCAAAATAGTGGAAGGGTATTTTTGATTTTTTAAAATTTCGTAGTTTTTAAACCGCTGTATCTTATCTTCTAGTAGGCGTATTTAGGATTTTTTTGGCTCATTTCAAGCGCGAAACTCTCCTCTTTCGACTGGTTTCATTCGGGTTTTTCGGAGAGAAACGGTTCAGACGCTATATTCAAAATAGTGGAAGGGTATTTTTGATTTTTTAAAATTTCGTAGTTTTTAAACCGCTGTATCTTATCTTCTAGTAGGCGTATTTAGGATTTTTTTGGCTCATTTCAAGCGCGAAACTCTCCTCTTTCGACTGTTTCATTCGGGTTTTTCGGAGAGAAACGGTTCAGACGCTATATTCAAAATAGTGGAAGGGTATTTTTGATTTTTTAAAATTTCGTAGTTTTTAAACCGCTGTATCTTATCTTCTAGTAGGCGTATTTAGGATTTTTTTGGCTCATTTCAAGCGCGAAACTCTCCTCTTTCGACTGGTTTCATTCGGGTTTTTCGGAGAGAAACGGTTCAGACGCTATATTCAAAATAGTGGAAGGGTATTTTTGATTTTTTAAAATTTCGTAGTTTTTAAACCGCTGTATCTTATCTTCTAGTAGGCGTATTTAGGATTTTTTTGGCTCATTTCAAGCGCGAAACTCTCCTCTTTCGACTGGTTTCATTCGGGTTTTTCGGAGAGAAACGGTTCAGACGCTATATTCAAAATAGTGGAAGGGTATTTTTGATTTTTTAAAATTTCGTAGTTTTTAAACCGCTGTATCTTATCTTCTAGTAGGCGTATTTAGGATTTTTTTGGCTCATTTCAAGCGCGAAACTCTCCTCTTTCGACTGGTTTCATTCGGGTTTTTCGGAGAGAAACGGTTCAGACGCTATATTCAAAATAGTGGAAGGGTATTTTTGATTTTTTAAAATTTCGTAGTTTTTAAACCGCTGTATCTTATCTTCTAGTAGGCGTATTTAGGATTTTTTTGGCTCATTTCAAGCGCGAAACTCTCCTCTTTCGACTCGATTTCATTCGGGTTTTTCGGAGAGAAACGGTTCAGACGCTATATTCAAAATAGTGGAAGGGTATTTTTGATTTTTTAAAATTTCGTAGTTTTTAAACCGCTGTATCTTATCTTCTAGTAGGCGTATTTAGGATTTTTTTGGCTCATTTCAAGCGCGAAACTCTCCTCTTTCGACATGGTTTCATTCGGGTTTTTCGGAGAGAAACGGTTCAGACGCTATATTCAAAATAGTGGAAGGGTATTTTTGATTTTTTAAAATTTCGTAGTTTTTAAACCGCTGTATCTTATCTTCTAGTAGGCGTATTTAGGATTTTTTTGGCTCATTTCAAGCGCGAAACTCTCCTCTTTCGACTGTTTCATTCGGGTTTTTCGGAGAGAAACGGTTCAGACGCTATATTCAAAATAGTGGAAGGGTATTTTTGATTTTTTAAAATTTCGTAGTTTTTAAACCGCTGTATCTTATCTTCTAGTAGGCGTATTTAGGATTTTTTTGGCTCATTTCAAGCGAGAAACTCTCCTCTTTCGACTGGTTTCATTCGGGTTTTTCGGAGAGAAACGGTTCAGACGCTATATTCAAAATAGTGGAAGGGTATTTTTGATTTTTTAAAATTTCGTAGTTTTTAAACCGCTGTATCTTATCTTCTAGTAGGCGTATTTAGGATTTTTTTGGCTCATTTCAAGCGCGAAACTCTCCTCTTTCGACTGATTTCATTCGGGTTTTTCGGAGAGAAACGGTTCAGACGCTATATTCAAAATAGTGGAAGGGTATTTTTGATTTTTTAAAATTTCGTAGTTTTTAAACCGCTGTATCTTATCTTCTAGTAGGCGTATTTAGGATTTTTTTGGCTCATTTCAAGCGCGAAACTCTCCTCTTTCGACTGATTTCATTCGGGTTTTTCGGAGAGAAACGGTTCAGACGCTATATTCAAAATAGTGGAAGGGTATTTTTGATTTTTTAAAATTTCGTAGTTTTTAAACCGCTGTATCTTATCTTCTAGTAGGCGTATTTAGGATTTTTTTGGCTCATTTCAAGCGCGAAACTCTCCTCTTTCGACTGGTTTCATTCGGGTTTTTCGGAGAGAAACGGTTCAGACGCTATATTCAAAATAGTGGAAGGGTATTTTTGATTTTTTAAAATTTCGTAGTTTTTAAACCGCTGTATCTTATCTTCTAGTAGGCGTATTTAGGATTTTTTTGGCTCATTTCAAGCGCGAAACTCTCCTCTTTCGACTGGTTTCATTCGGGTTTTTCGGAGAGAAACGGTTCAGACGCTATATTCAAAATAGTGGAAGGGTATTTTTGATTTTTTAAAATTTCGTAGTTTTTAAACCGCTGTATCTTATCTTCTAGTAGGCGTATTTAGGATTTTTTTGGCTCATTTCAAGCGCGAAACTCTCCTCTTTCGACTGATTTCATTCGGGTTTTTCGGAGAGAAACGGTTCAGACGCTATATTCAAAATAGTGGAAGGGTATTTTTGATTTTTTAAAATTTCGTAGTTTTTAAACCGCTGTATCTTATCTTCTAGTAGGCGTATTTAGGATTTTTTTGGCTCATTTCAAGCGCGAAACTCTCCTCTTTCGACTGATTTCATTCGGGTTTTTCGGAGAGAAACGGTTCAGACGCTATATTCAAAATAGTGGAAGGGTATTTTTGATTTTTTAAAATTTCGTAGTTTTTAAACCGCTGTATCTTATCTTCTAGTAGGCGTATTTAGGATTTTTTTGGCTCATTTCAAGCGCGAAACTCTCCTCTTTCGACTGGTTTCATTCGGGTTTTTCGGAGAGAAACGGTTCAGACGCTATATTCAAAATAGTGGAAGGGTATTTTTGATTTTTTAAAATTTCGTAGTTTTTAAACCGCTGTATCTTATCTTCTAGTAGGCGTATTTAGGATTTTTTTGGCTCATTTCAAGCGCGAAACTCTCCTCTTTCGACTGATTTCATTCGGGTTTTTCGGAGAGAAACGGTTCAGACGCTATATTCAAAATAGTGGAAGGGTATTTTTGATTTTTTAAAATTTCGTAGTTTTTAAACCGCTGTATCTTATCTTCTAGTAGGCGTATTTAGGATTTTTTTGGCTCATTTCAAGCGCGAAACTCTCCTCTTTCGACTGGTTTCATTCGGGTTTTTCGGAGAGAAACGGTTCAGACGCTATATTCAAAATAGTGGAAGGGTATTTTTGATTTTTTAAAATTTCGTAGTTTTTAAACCGCTGTATCTTATCTTCTAGTAGGCGTATTTAGGATTTTTTTGGCTCATTTCAAGCGCGAAACTCTCCTCTTTCGACTGGTTTCATTCGGGTTTTTCGGAGAGAAACGGTTCAGACGCTATATTCAAAATAGTGGAAGGGTATTTTTGATTTTTTAAAATTTCGTAGTTTTTAAACCGCTGTATCTTATCTTCTAGTAGGCGTATTTAGGATTTTTTTGGCTCATTTCAAGCGCGAAACTCTCCTCTTTCGACTCGATTTCATTCGGGTTTTTCGGAGAGAAACGGTTCAGACGCTATATTCAAAATAGTGGAAGGGTATTTTTGATTTTTTAAAATTTCGTAGTTTTTAAACCGCTGTATCTTATCTTCTAGTAGGCGTATTTAGGATTTTTTTGGCTCATTTCAAGCGCGAAACTCTCCTCTTTCGACTTGTTTCATTCGGGTTTTTCGGAGAGAAACGGTTCAGACGCTATATTCAAAATAGTGGAAGGGTATTTTTGATTTTTTAAAATTTCGTAGTTTTTAAACCGATGAATCTTATCTTCTAGTAGGCGTATTTAGGATTTTTTGGCTCATTTCAAGCGAGAAACTCTCCTCTTTCGACAGATTTCATTCGGGTTTTTCGGAGAGAAACGGTTCAGACGCTATATTCAAAATAGTGGAAGGGTATTTTTGATTTTTTAAAATTTCGTAGTTTTTAGACCGCTGTATCTTATCTTCTAGTAGGCGTATTTAGGATTTTTTTGGCTCATTTCAAGCGCGAAACTCTCCTCTTTCGACTGGTTTCATTCGAGTTTTTCGGAGAGAAACGGTTCAGACGCTATATTCAAAACAGTGGAAGGGTATTTTTGATTTTTTAAAATTTCGTAGTTTTTAAACCGCTGTATCTTATCTTCTAGTAGGCGTATTTAGGATTTTTTTGGCTCATTACAAGCGCGAAACTCTCCTCTTTCGACTCGTTTCATTCGGGTTTTTCGGAGAGAAACGGTTCAGACGCTATATTCAAAATAGTGGAAGGGTATTTTTGATTTTTTAAAATTTCGTAGTTTTTAAACCGCTGTATCTTATCTTCTAGTAGGCGTATTTAGGATTTTTTTGGCTCATTACAAGCGCGAAACTCTCCTCTTTCGACTGATTTCATTCGGGTTTTTCGGAGAGAAACGGTTCAGACGCTATATTCAAAATAGTGGAAGGGTATTTTTGATTTTTTAAAATTTCGAAGTTTTAGACCGCTGTATCTTATCTTCTAGTAGGCGTATTTAGGATTTTTTTGGCTCATTTCAAGCGCGAAACTCTCCTCTTTCGACTGGTTTCATTCGAGTTTTTCGGAGAGAAACGGTTCAGACGCTATATTCAAAATAGTGTAAGGGTATTTTTGATTTTTTAAAATTTCGTAGTTTTTAAACCGCTGTATCTTATCTTCTAGTAGGCGTATTTAGGATTTTTTTGGCTCATTTCAAGCGCGAAACTCTCCTCTTTCGAATCGTTTCATTCGGGTTTTTCGGAGAGAAACGGTTCAGACGCTATATTCAAAATAGTGGAAGGGTATTTTTGATTTTTTAAAATTTCGTAGTTTTTAAACCGCTGTATCTTATCTTCTAGTAGGCGTATTTAGGATTTTTTTGGCTCATTTCAAGCGCGAAACTCTCCTCTTTCGACTGATTTCATTCGGGTTTTTCGGAGAGAAACGGTTCAGACGCTATATTCAAAATAGTGGAAGGGTATTTTTGATTTTTTAAAATTTCGAAGTTTTTAGACCGCTGTATCTTATCTTCTAGTAGGCGTATTTAGGATTTTTTTGGCTCATTTCAAGCGCGAAACTCTCCTCTTTCGACTGGTTTCATTCGGGTTTTTCGGAGAGAAACGGTTCAGACGCTATATTCAAAATAGTGGAAGGGTATTTTTGATTTTTTAAAATTTCGTAGTTTTTAAACCGCTGTATCTTATCTTCTAGTAGGCGTATTTAGGATTTTTTTGGCTCATTTCAAGCGAGAAACTCTCCTCTTTCGACTGATTTCATTTGGGTTTTTCGGAGAGAAACGGTTCAGACGCTATATTCAAAATAGTGGAAGGGTATTTTTGATTTTTTAAAATTTCGTAGTATGTAAACCGCTGTATCTTATCTTCTAGTAGGCGTATTTAGGATTTTTTTGGCTCATTTCAAGCGCGAAACTCTCCTCTTTCGACAGGTTTCATTCGAGTTTTTCGGAGAGAAACGGTTCAGACGCTATATTCAAAATAGTGGAAGGGTATTTTTGATTTTTTAAAATTTCGTAGTTTTTAAACCGCAGTATTTTATCTTCTAGTAGGCGTATTTAGGATTTTTTTGGCTCCTTACAAGCGCGAAACTCTCCTCTTTCGAATCGTTTCATTCGGGTTTTTCGGAGAGAAACGGTTCAGACGCTATATTCAAAATAGTGGAAGGGTATTTTTGATTTTTTAAAATTTCGTAGTTTTTAAACCGCTGTATCTTATCTTCTAGTAGGCGTATTTAGGATTTTTTTGGCTCATTTCAAGCGCGAAACTCTCCTCTTTCGACTGGTTTCATTCGGGTTTTTCGGAGAGAAACGGTTCAGACGCTATATTCAAAATAGTGGAAGGGTATTTTTGATTTTTTAAAATTTCGAAGTTTTTAGACCGCTGTATCTTATCTTCTAGTAGGCGTATTTAGGATTTTTTTGGCTCATTTCAAGCGCGAAACTCTCCTCTTTCGACTGGTTTCATTCGGGTTTTTCGGAGAGAAACGGTTCAGACGCTATATTCAAAATAGTGGAAGGGTATTTTTGATTTTTTAAAATTTCGTAGTTTTTAAACCGCTGTATCTTATCTTCTAGTAGGCGTATTTAGGATTTTTTTGGCTCATTTCAAGCGAGAAACTCTCCTCTTTCGACTGGTTTCATTCGGGTTTTTCGGAGAGAAACGGTTCAGACGCTATATTCAAAATAGTGGAAGGGTATTTTTGATTTTTTAAAATTTCGTAGTTTTTAAACCGCTGTATCTTATCTTCTAGTAGGCGTATTTAGGATTTTTTTGGCTCATTTCAAGCGCGAAACTCTCCTCTTTCGACTGATTTCATTCGGGTTTTTCGGAGAGAAACGGTTCAGACGCTATATTCAAAATAGTGGAAGGGTATTTTTGATTTTTTAAAATTTCGTAGTTTTTAAACCGCTGTATCTTATCTTCTAGTAGGCGTATTTAGGATTTTTCTGGCTCATTTCAAGCGAGAAACTCTCCTCTTTCGATTGATTTCATTCTGGTTTTTCGGGGAGAAACGGTTCAGACGCTATATTCAAAATAGTGTAAGGGTATTTTTGATTTTTTAAAATTTCGTAGTTTTTAAACCGCTGTATCTTATCTTCTAGTAGGCGTATTTAGGATTTTTTTGGCTCCTTACAAGCGCGAAACTCTCCTCTTTCGACTGATTTCACTCGGGTTTTTCGGAGAGAAACGGTTCAGACGCTATATTCAAAATAGTGGAAGGGTATTTTTGATTTTTTAAAATTTCGTAGTATTTAAACCGCTGTATCTTATCTTCTAGTAGGCGTATTTAGGATTTTTTTGGCTCATTTCAAGCGAGAAACTCTCCTCTTTCGACTGGTTTCATTCGGGTTTTTCGGAGAGAAACGGTTCAGACGCTATATTCAAAATAGTGGAAGGGTATTTTTGATTTTTTAAAATTTCGTAGTATTTAAACCGCTGTATCTTATCTTCTAGTAGGCGTATTTAGGATTTTTTTGGCTCATTTCAAGCGCGAAACTCTCCTCTTTCGACTGATTTCATTCGGGTTTTTCGGAGAGAAACGGTTCAGACGCTATATTCAAAATAGTGGAAGGGTATTTTTGATTTTTTAAAATTTCGTAGTTTTTAAACCGCTGTATCTTATCTTCTAGTAGGCGTATTTAGGATTTTTTTGGCTCATTTCAAGCGCGAAACTCTCCTCTTTCGACTGATTTCATTCGGGTTTTTCGGAGAGAAACGGTTCAGACGCTATATTCAAAATAGTGGAAGGGTATTTTTGATTTTTTAAAATTTCGTAGTTTTTAAACCGCTGTATCTTATCTTCTAGTAGGCGTATTTAGGATTTTTTTGGCTCATTTCAAGCGCGAAACTCTCCTCTTTCGACTCGTTTCATTCGGGTTTTTCGGAGAGAAACGGTTCAGACGCTATATTCAAAATAGTGGAAGGGTATTTTTGATTTTTTAAAATTTCGAAGTATTTAAACCGCTGTATCTTATCTTCTAGTAGGCGTATTTAGGATTTTTTGGCTCATTTCAAGCGCGAAACTCTCCTCTTTCGACTGATTTCATTCGGGTTTTTCGGAGAGAAACGGTTCAGACGCTATATTCAAAATAGTGGAAGGGTATTTTTGATTTTTTAAAATTTCGTAGTTTTTAAACCGCTGTATCTTATCTTCTAGTAGGCGTATTTAGGATTTTTTTGGTTCATTTCAAGCGCGAAACTCTCCTCTTTCGACTCGTTTCATTCGGGTTTTTCGGAGAGAAACGGTTCAGACGCTATATTCAAAATAGTGGAAGGGTATTTTTGATTTTTTAAAATTTCGGAGTTTTTAAACCGCTGTATCTTATCTTCTAGTAGGCGTATTTAGGATTTTTTTGGCTCATTACAAGCGCGAAACTCTCCTCTTTCGACTGGTTTCATTCGGGTTTTTCGGAGAGAAACGGTTCAGACGCTATATTCAAAATAGTGGAAGGGTATTTTTGATTTTTTAAAATTTCGTAGTTTTTAAACCGCTGTATCTTATCTTCTAGTAGGCGTATTTAGGATTTTTTTGGCTCATTACAAGCGCGAAACTCTCCTCTTTCGACTGATTTCATTCGGGTTTTTCGGAGAGAAACGGTTCAGACGCTATATTCAAAATAGTGTAAGGGTATTTTTGATTTTTTAAAATTTCGTAGTATTTAAACCGCTGTATCTTATCTTCTAGTAGGCGTATTTAGGATTTTTTTGGCTCATTTCAAGCGCGAAACTCTCCTCTTTCGACTCGTTTCATTCGGGTTTTTCGGAGAGAAACGGTTCAGACGCTATATTCAAAATAGTGGAAGGGTATTTTTGATTTTTTAAAATTTCGTAGTTTTTAAACCGCTGTATCTTATCTTCTAGTAGGCGTATTTAGGATTTTTTTGGCTCATTTCAAGCGCGAAACTCTCCTCTTTCGACTCGTTTCATTCGGGTTTTTCGGAGAGAAACGGTTCAGACGCTATATTCAAAATAGTGGAAGGGTATTTTTGATTTTTTAAAATTTCGGAGTTTTTAAACCGCTGTATCTTATCTTCTAGTAGGCGTATTTAGGATTTTTTTGGCTCATTTCAAGCGCGAAACTCTCCTCTTTCGACTGATTTCATTCGGGTTTTTCGGAGAGAAACGGTTCAGACGCTATATTCAAAAGAGTGGAAGGGTATTTTTGATTTTTTAAAATTTCGTAGTTTTTAAACCGCTGTATCTTATCTTCTAGTAGGCGTATTTAGGATTTTTTTGGCTCATTTCAAGCGAGAAACTCTCCTCTTTCGATTGATTTCATTCTGGTTTTTCGGAGAGAAATGGTTCAGACGCTATATTCAAAATAGTGGATGGGTATTTTTGATTTTTTAAAATTTCGTAGTTTTTAAACCGCTGTATCTTATCTTCTAGTAGGCGTATTTAGGATTTTTTTGGCTCATTACAAGCGCGAAACTCTCCTCTTTCGACTGATTTCACTCGGGTTTTTCGGAGAGAAACGGTTCAGACGCTATATTCAAAATAGTGGAAGGGTATTTTTGATTTTTTAAAATTTCGAAGTATTTAAACCGCTGTATCTTATCTTCTAGTAGGCGTATTTAGGATTTTTTTGGCTCATTTCAAGCGAGAAACTCTCCTCTTTCGACTCGTTTCATTCGGGTTTTTCGGAGAGAAACGGTTCAGACGCTATATTCAAAATAGTGGAAGGGTATTTTTGATTTTTTAAAATTTCGTAGTATTTAAACCGCTGTATCTTATCTTCTAGTAGGCGTATTTAGGATTTTTTTGGCTCATTACAAGCGCGAAACTCTCCTCTTTCGACTGATTTCATTCGGGTTTTTCGGAGAGAAACGGTTCAGACGCTATATTCAAAATAGTGTAAGGGTATTTTTGATTTTTTAAAATTTCGTAGTTTTTAAACCGCTGTATCTTATCTTCTAGTAGGCGTATTTAGGATTTTTTTGGCTCATTTCAAGCGCGAAACTCTCCTCTTTCGACTCGTTTCATTCGGGTTTTTCGGAGAGAAACGGTTCAGACGCTATATTCAAAATAGTGGAAGGGTATTTTTGATTTTTTAAAATTTCGTAGTATTTAAACCGCTGTATCTTATCTTCTAGTAGGCGTATTTAGGATTTTTTTGGCTCATTTCAAGCGCGAAACTCTCCTCTTTCGACTCGTTTCATTCGGGTTTTTCGGAGAGAAACGGTTCAGACGCTATATTCAAAATAGTGGAAGGGTATTTTTGATTTTTTAAAATTTCGGAGTTTTTAAACCGCTGTATCTTATCTTCTAGTAGGGGTATTTAGGATTTTTTTGGCTCATTTCAAGCGCGAAACTCTCCTCTTTCGACTGATTTCATTCGGGTTTTTCGGAGAGAAACGGTTCAGACGGTATATTCAAAAGAGTGGAAGGGTATTTTTGATTTTTTAAAATTTCGTAGTTTTTAAACCGCTGTATCTTATCTTCTAGTAGGCGTATTTAGGATTTTTCTGGCTCATTTCAAGCGAGAAACTCTCCTCTTTCGATTGATTTCATTCTGGTTTTTCGGAGAGAAACGGTTCAGACGCTATATTCAAAATAGTGGAAGGGTATTTTTGATTTTTTAAAATTTCGTAGTTTTTAAACCGCTGTATCTTATCTTCTAGTAGGCGTATTTAGGATTTTTTTGGCTCATTACAAGCGCGAAACTCTCCTCTTTCGACTGATTTCACTCGGGTTTTTCGGAGAGAAACGGTTCAGACGCTATATTCAAAATAGTGGAAGGGTATTTTTGATTTTTTAAAATTTCGTAGTATTTAAACCGCTGTATCTTATCTTCTAGTAGGCGTATTTAGGATTTTTTTGGTTCATTTCAAGCGCGAAACTCTCCTCTTTCGACTCGTTTCATTCGGGTTTTTCGGAGAGAAACGGTTCAGACGCTATATTCAAAATAGTGGAAGGGTATTTTTGATTTTTTAAAATTTCGTAGTATTTAAACCGCTGTATCTTATCTTCTAGTAGGCGTATTTAGGATTTTTTTGGCTCCTTACAAGCGCGAAACTCTCCTCTTTCGACTGATTTCATTCGGGTTTTTCGGAGAGAAACGATTCAGACGCTATATTCAAAATAGTGGATGGGTATTTTTGATTTTTTAAAATTTCGTAGTTTTTAAACCGCTGTATCTTATCTTCTAGTAGGCGTATTTAGGATTTTTTTGGCTCCTTTCAAGCGCGAAACTCTCCTCTTTCGACTGATTTCATTCGGGTTTCTCGGAGAGAAACGGTTCAGACGCTATATTCAAAATAGTGTAAGGGTATTTTTGATTTTTTAAAATTTCGTTGTATTTAAACCGCTGTATCTTATCTTCTAGTAGGCGTATTTAGGATTTTTTTGGCTCATTTCAAGCGCGAAACTCTCTTCTTTCGACTCGTTTCATCCGGGTTTTTCGGAGAGAAACGGTTCAGACGCTATATTCAAAATAGTGGAAGGGTATTTTTGATTTTTTAAAATTTCGTAGTATTTAAACCGCTGTATCTTATCTTCTAGTAGGCGTATTTAGGATTTTTTTGGTTCATTTCAAGCGCGAAACTCTCCTCCTTCGACTCGTTTCATTCGAGTTTTTCGGAGAGAAACGGTTCAGACGCTATATTCAAAAGAGTGGAAGGGTATTTTTGATTTTTTAAAATTTCGTAGTTTTTAAACCGCTGTACCTTATCTTCTAGTAGGCGTATTTAGGATTTTTTTGGCTCATTACAAGCGCCAAACTCTCCTCTTTCGACTGATTTCACTCGGGCTTTTCGGAGAGAAAAGGTTCAGACGCTATATTCAAAATAGTGGAAGGGTATTTTTGATTTTTTAAAATTTCGTAGTATTTAAACCGCTGTATCTTATCTTCTAGTAGGCGTATTTAAGATTTTTTTGGCTCATTTCAAGCGCGAAACTCTCCTCTTTCGACTCGTTTCATTCGAGTTTTTCGGAGAGAAACGGTTCAGACGCTATATTCAAAAGAGTGGAAGGGTATTTTTGATTTTTTAAAATTTCGGAGTTTTTAAACCGCTGTATCTTATCTTCTAGTAGGCGTATTTAGGATTTTTTTGGCTCCTTTCAAGCGCGAAACTCTCCTCTTTCGACTGATTTCATTCGGGTTTTTCGGAGAGAAACGGTTCAGACGCTATATTCAAAATAGTGGAAGGGTATTTTTGATTTTTTAAAATTTCGTAGTATTTAAACCGCTGTATCTTATCTTCTAGTAGGCGTATTTAGGATTTTTTTGGTTCATTTCAAGCGCGAAACTCTCCTCCTTCGACTCGTTTCATTCGAGTTTTTCGGAGAGAAACGGTTCAGACGCTATATTCAAAAGAGTGGAAGGGTATTTTTGATTTTTTAAAATTTCGGAGTTTTTAAACCGCTGTATCTTATCTTCTAGTAGGCGTATTTAGGATTTTTTTGGCTCCTTACAAGCGCCAAACTCTCCTCTTTCGATTGGTTTCATTCTGGTTTTTCGGAGAGAAACGGTTCAGACGCAATATTCAAAATAGTGGAAGGGTATTTTTGATTTTTTAAAATTTCGTAGTTTTTAAACCGCTGTATCTTATCTTCTAGTAGGCGTATTTAGGATTTTTTTGGCTCATTTCAAGCGCGAAACTCTCCTCTTTCGACTGATTTCATTCGGGTTTCTCGGAGAGAAACGGTTCAGACGCTATATTCAAAATAGTGTAAGGGTATTTTTGATTTTTTAAAATTTCGTTGTATTTAAACCGCTGTATCTTATCTTCTAGTAGGCGTATTTAGGATTTTTTTGGCTCATTTCAAGCGCGAAACTCTCTTCTTTCGAATCGTTTCATCCGGGTTTTTCGGAGAGAAACGGTTCAGACGCTATATTCAAAATAGTGGAAGGGTATTTTTGATTTTTTAAAATTTCGTAGTATTTAAACCGCTGTATCTTATCTTCTAGTAGGCGTATTTAAGATTTTTTTGGTTCATTTCAAGCGCGAAACTCTCCTCTTTCGACTGATTTCATTCGGGTTTTTCGGAGAGAAACGGTTCAGACGCTATATTCAAAATAGTGTAGGGGTATTTTTGATTTTTTAAAATTTTGTAGTTTTTAAACCGCTGTATCTTATCTTCTAGTAGGCGTATTTAGGATTTTTTTGGCTCATTTCAAGCGCGAAACTCTCCTCTTTCGAATCGTTTCATTCGGGTTTTTCGGAGAGAAACGGTTCAGACGCTATATTCAAAATAGTGGAAGGGTATTTTTGATTTTTTAAAATTTCGTAGTTTTTAAACCGCTGTATCTTATCTTCTAGTAGGCGTATTTAGGATTTTTTTGGCTCCTTACAAGCGCGAAACTCTCCTCTTTCGAGTGGTTTCATTCGAGTTTCACGGAGATAAACGGTTCAGACGCTATATTCAAAATAGTGTAAGGGTATTTTTGATTTTTTAAAATTTCGTAGTTTTTAAACCGCTGTATCTTATCTTCTAGTAGACGTATTTGGACTTTTTTGGCTCCTTACAAGCGCGAAACTCTCCTCTTTCGACTGATTTCATTCGGGTTTTTCGGAGAGAAACGGTTCAGACGCTATATTCAAAATAGTG
Organism: Apis florea; assembly: GCF_048593485.1. Classification (NCBI taxonomy): domain Eukaryota; kingdom Metazoa; phylum Arthropoda; class Insecta; order Hymenoptera; family Apidae; genus Apis; species Apis florea. The sequence goes on along the minus strand of NW_028256438.1, from coordinate 4,171 downwards.
GAAGGGTATTTTTGATTTTTTAAAATTTCGAAGTTTTTAGACCGCTGTATCTTATCTTCTAGTAGGCGTATTTAGGATTTTTTTGGCTCATTTCAAGCGAGAAACTCTCCTCTTTCGACTGATTTCATTCGGGTTTTTCGGAGAGAAACGGTTCAGACGCTATATTCAAAATAGTGGAAGGGTATTTTTGATTTTTTAAAATTTCGAAGTCTTTAGACCGCTGTATCTTATCTTCTAGTAGGCGTATTTAGGATTTTTTTGGCTCATTTCAAGCGAGAAACTCTCCTCTTTCGACTGATTACATTTGGGTTTTTCGGAGAGAAACGGTTCAGACGCTATATTCAAAATGGAAGGGTATTTTAAATTTTTTAAAATTTCGAGGTTTTAAACCACTGCATCTTATCTTCTTGTAGGCGTATTTAGGATTTTTTTGGATCCTTACAAGCGCGAAACTCTCCTCTTTCGACTGACTTCATTCGGGTTTTCCGGAGAGAAACGGTTCAGACGCTATATTCAAAATAGTAGAAGGGTATTTTTGATTTTTTAAAATTTCGAAGTATTTAAACCGCTGTGTCTTATCTTCTAGTAGGCGTATTTAGGATTTTTTTGGCTCATTTCAAGCGAGAAACTCTCCTCTTTCGATTTATTTCATTCGGGTTTTTCGGAGAGAAACGGTTCAGACGCTATATTCAAAATAGTGGAAGGGTATTTTTGATTTTTTAAAATTTCGTAGTTTTTAAACCGCTGTATCTTATCTTCTAGTAGGCGTATTTAGGATTTTTTTTGCTCATTTCAAGCGAGAAACTCTCCTCTTTCGACTTATTTCATTCGGGTTTTTCGGAGAGAAACGGTTCAGACGCTATATTCAAAATAATGGAAGGGTATTTTTGATTTTTTAAAATTTCGTAGTATTTAAAGCGCTGTATCTTATCTTCTAGTAGGCGTATTTAGGATTTTTTTGGCTCATTTCAAGCGAGAAACTCTCCTCTTTCGACTTATTTCATTCGGGTTTTTCGGAGAGAAACGGTTCAGACGCTATATTCAAAATAGTGGAAGGGTATTTTTGATTTTTTAAAATTTCGTAGTTTTTAAACCGCTGTATCTTATCTTCTAGTAGGCGTATTTAGGATTTTTTGGCTCCTTACAAGCGCGAAACTCTCCCCTTTCGATTGATTTCATTCGGGTTTCTCGGAGATAAACGGTTCAGATGTTATATTCAAAATTGTGGAAGGCTATTTTTGATTTTTTAAAATTTCGTAGTATTTAAACCGCTGTATCTTATCTTCTAGTAGGCGTATTTAGGATTTTTTTGGCTCATTTCAAGCGCGAAATTCTCCTCTTTCGACAGGTTTCATTCGAGTTTTTCGGAGAGAAACGGTTCAGACGCTATATTCAAAAGAGTGGATGGGTATTTTTGATTTTTTAAAATTTCGTAGTTTTTAAACCGCTGTATCTTATCTTCTAGTAGGCGTATTTAGGATTTTTTTGGCTCCTTACAAGCGCGAAACTCTCCTCTTTCGATTGATTTCATTCGGGTTTCTCGGAGATAAACGGTTCAGACGCTATATTCAAAATTGTGTAAGGGTATTTTTGATTTTTTAAAATTTTGTAGTTTTTAATCCGCTGTATCTTATCTTCTAGTAGGCGTATTTAGGATTTTTTTGGCTCATTTCAAGCGCGAAGCTCTCCTTTTTCGAATCGTTTCATCCGGGTTTTTCGGAGAGAAACGGTTCAGACGCTATATTCAATATAGTGGAAGGGTATATTTGATTTTTTAAAATTTCGGGGTTTTTAACCCGCTGTATCTTATTTTCTAGTAGGGGTATTTAGGATTTTTCTGGCTCATTTCAAGCGAGAAACTCTCCTCTTTCGATTGATTTCATTCGGGTTTTTCGGAGAGAAACGGTTCAGACGCTATATTCAAAATAGTGGAAGGGTATTTTTGATTTTTTAAAATTTCGTAGTATTTAAACCGCTGTATCTTATCTTCTAGTAGGCGTATTTAGGATTTTTCTGGCTCATTTCAAGCGAGAAACTCTCCTCTTTCGATTGATTTCATTCTGGTTTTTCGGGGAGAAATGGTTCAGACGCAATATTCAAAATAGTGGAAGGGTATTTTTGATTATTTAAAATTTCGGAATTTTTAAACCGTTGTACCTTATCTTCTAATAGGGGTATTTAGGATTTTTTTGGCTCCTTACAAGCGCCAAACTCTCCTCTTTCGACTGATTTCATTCGGGTTTTTCGGAGAGAAACAGTTCAGACGGTATATTCAAAATAGTGGAAGGGTATTTTTGATTTTTTAAAATTTCGTAGTTTTTAAACCGCTGTATCTTATCTTCTAATAGGGGTATTTAGGATTTTTTTGGCTCCTTACAAGCGAGAAACTCTCCTCTTTCGATTGATTTCATTCTGGTTTTTCGGGGAGAAATGGTTCAGACGCAATATTCAAAATAGTGGAAGGGTATTTTTGATTATTTAAAATTTCGGAATTTTTAAACCGTTGTACCTTATCTTCTAGTAGGGGTATTTAGGATTTTTTTGGCTCCTTACAAGCGCCAAACTCTCCTCTTTCGACTGATTTCATTCGGGTTTTTCGGAGAGAAACAGTTCAGACGGTATATTCAAAATAGTGGAAGGGTATTTTTGATTTTTTAAAATTTCGTAGTTTTTAAACCGCTGTATCTTATCTTCTAGTAGGCGTATTTAGGATTTTTCTGGCTCATTTCAAGCGAGAAACTCTCCTCTTTCGATTGATTTCATTCTGTTTTTTCGGGGAGAAATGGTTCAGACGCAATATTCAAAATAGTGGATGGGTATTTTTGATTTTTTAAAATTTCGTAGATTGTAAACCACTGTATCTTATCTTCTAGTAGGCATATTTAGGATTTTTTTGGCTCCTTACAAGCGCGAAACTCTCCTCTTTCGACTGATTTCACTCGGGTTTTTCGGAGAGGAACGGTTCAGACGCTATATTCAAAATAGTGGAAGGGTATTTTTGATTTTTTAAAATTTCGAAGTATTTAAACCGCTGTATTTTATCTTCTAGTAGGCGTATTTAGGATTTTTTAGATTCATTTCAAGCGAGAAACTCTCCTCTTTCGACTGATTTCATTCGGGTTATTCGGAGAGAAACGGTTCAGACGCTATATTCAAAATAGTGGAAGGGTATTTTTGATTTTTTAAAATTCGTAGTATTTAAACCGCTGTATCTTATCTTCTAGTATGCGGATTTAGGATTTTTTTTGCTCATTTCAAGCGCGAAACTCTCCTCTTTCGACAGGTTTCATTCGGGTTTTTTGGAGAGAAACGGTTCAGACGCTATATTCAAAATTGTGGAAGGGTATTTTTGATTTTTTAAAATTTCGAAGTTTTTAGACCGCTGTATCTTATCTTCTAGTAGGTGTATTTAGGATTTTTTTGGCTCATTTCAAGCGCGAAACTCTCCTCTTTCGACAGGTTTCATTCGAGTTTCTCGGAGATAAACGGTTCAGACGTTATATTCAAAATAGTGTAAGGGTATTTTTGATTTTTTAAAATTTCGTAGTTTTTAAACCGCTGTATCTTATCTTCTAGTAGGCGTATTTAGGATTTTTTTGGCTCATTTCAAGCGCGAAACTCTCCTCTTTCGACTTATTTCATTCGGGTTTTTCGGAGAGAAACGGTTCAGACGCTATATTCAAAATAGTGGAAGGGTATTTTTGATTTTTTAAAATTTCGTAGTTTTTAAACCGCTGTATCTTATCTTCTAGTAGGCGTATTTAGGATTTTTTGGCTCCTTACAAGCGCGAAACTCTCCCCTTTCGATTGATTTCATTCGGGTTTCTCGGAGATAAACGGTTCAGACGTTATATTCAAAATTGTGGAAGGCTATTTTTGATTTTTTAAAATTTCGTAGTATTTAAACCGCTGTATCTTATCTTCTAGTAGGCGTATTTAGGATTTTTTTGGCTCATTTCAAGCGCGAAACTCTCCTCTTTCGACAGGTTTCATTCGAGTTTTTCGGAGAGAAACGGTTCAGACGCTATATTCAAAAGAGTGGATGGGTATTTTTGATTTTTTAAAATTTCGTAGTCTTTAAACCGCTGTATCTTATCTTCTAGTAGGCGTATTTAGGATTTTTTTGGCTCCTTACAAGCGCGAAACTCTCCTCTTTCGATTGATTTCATTC